>NC_142738.1:21932500-22152500 GCF_051943395.1 Hippocampus bargibanti | reverse complement strand
AGCGAGTTGCTTGTTCTGTAGCCACAAAGGGACATAAGTCTTCTTGTGCCGGTCCCAAGCCCGGATAAATACAGAGAGTTGTGTCAAGAAGGGCATTTGACGTAAAAGCTTGGCCAAAACAAACATGCGGATCAAACCTCGAAAGATGGAGGACACTGATTTGCTGTGGCAACCCCTTGAAGGGAAAAGCCGAAAGGAAAAGAAGGGGGGGGGGGGAGGCAAGATTTTCTTCTGTTCTAAAATGATGATTTCTATAGGGTCATTTGGAAACTTCACAAATTATGATTTGGTATCTGGTTTGTTCCATGTGACAAAATAGGCAAAAATATGTTTTTGTTTGAGGCGGCCCGGTAGTTGAGTGGTTAGCACAATGGCTTCACAGTGCAGAGGTCGCCGGTTCGCGTCCCGGTCCGGCCTCCCTGTGTGGAGTTTGCCTGTTCTCCCCGGACCCGCGTGGGTTTTCTCCGGGTCCTCCGGTTTCCTCCCACACTCCAAAAACATGCATGGCAGGCGGATTGACCACTCCAAATTGTCCCTAGGTGTGAGCGTGAGAGTGACTGTTGTTCGTCTTTGTGTGCCCTGCGATTGGCTGGCAACCAATTCAGGGTGTCCCGTGCCCGAAGACAGCTGAGATAGGCTCCAGCACCCCCCGCGACCCTAATGAGGAATAAGCGGTACGGAAAATGGATGGATGGATGGATGTTTTTGTTTGTTTTTTCTTGGCTATGAATGTGCTAACAAAAAAATAAGTTACCGGTAATCTTGTGGAGAGTGGAATGTTCCTCCTGAAGCGAACTTGTATCTTTTCATTTACATTACATAGCAAATAGTATGTCCCAAACCTGTCTCAACACATACTATTGGTATTTCCAGGTATTTCAAGGTAGAGTTCCTGAATCAAAATGACTCATCTGAAGTCAAAACAAAGACATTTCCTTAGGCGAACACACATTCCATCAATTTTTATGGTATAAGGGAAGTGTGTGTTGATTGTCCAAAAGTTTCCCGAAGTATTCGATTGAGTCGTTGTTTGATAAACAAGTAAAATACTAGCAATATATTCTTTGAAAAATGTGATCTGTCCATTGTAACTTACTATATATTTGCATTGTGTGGATATTGAAGACAACATGACAAACAGGCATATTAAAAACAACATTTGTGTTATTAAAATATTGCTACCATTCATTTTACTATACTGCCTATCCTCTTGAATGTTGTAGGGAGCTGGAACTGATCCAAGCTTGCTTTGGGTGACAGACAGACTACACCACATAAAAACTACCTCCAAGACAATTCAGGGCATATATAGCATAAGTCAACAGCGATCCACTCATATTCACACTAACCTGAAATGACAATAACCCGACAATGAAAAAAAAAAAGTATTTAAATCATGTCTTTGACCTTGCCGCGTACCACACATCTAAAACAAATATTGTGGCCATATTGATTGGTGTCTTTGAAAAAGGCACCTGACTAATTACTCTATGGGTAACTTTGCTTAGCTGCCCACTTTATCAGTGTCTGCACTTTGTACTGTACATGCATGTAAATGACAGGCTTAATTTTAATATTGATATACCATTTACCATCCCATTACACATTTATGCCAAATATAAATTTCAGTCACCGAATTAAAGTAAATATATGGAAATTGACATTTTACTTACATTATTGTGGAACATGTGAAATACACTCAGTGGCCACAAAATCAGGTGCAGTTTTAATCTCAGGAGATTCATTCTACAGTTATCAGATTTCCTTTGATTATAGGTATAACCAAAAAAATGGTCTGGTCCAAGCCTATCCCTCAGAATGAAAAATATAGTGGATAGCCATTGAAATGCCCCACAACCTTAATAATAATTAAAAAAAACAATAACCTCCAACATGCATTTTTAATTAAAAAAGCACAAGCAAACAATATCAAAATGTATATCTGATTTAAAAAAGTCTGCAAATGCACAGGAGCAACCATATGTGGCATATCTACTAGATCTAAAAACATTCGGAGAGAAAATATAGGATATCATGAAACCCATGATATTTTCGGTAAGCATAGACACAATGCTATTTTTGAACTACAAGGTCTCTTCTTCCATTCTATCATATATATTTTTTAGTTGCATGCTCACAGAAAACATACTCCTGACACAGAACCACTGCAAGATAGGCAAAAAATGAGCCGAGTGTAAATTTACTTAATTTAACTTAAGCAATGGAGTGGGTTGATGGAAAACATGCACCATGTTATGCAAGAGCCAGTGTCATGATTGAATGGCAATGAGCCAACTCAAGTTCACATACTGTACTTCAAACATTCCCTATTCCATGTTTACAAACCTGAATACACACTGTTAAAGGGTGCCTCAAGCGAACAGCACATTTTTTACTCATTAATTGAATCTTGGTTGCTGCCTGAAAAATACTCACCCCTGAAAGAAAGACAAGACATTGAGAATAGTCTTTCAAAACATATTGCAGTTATTTATTTTTTTTCATTTAGAAAGATTACTTCACATCACATGGCTTTGATGATGTCACAGAATGTGAGCTCAGCTTGTTACAATAAAATGATATCATGGCTATGATGCCATCGATCATAACATTGGCAGAATATACTGTGTTGAAATGTGCTTATTTCTGAGACAAGTAGTTTATCCACATAACAACTATAAGATCTTCCTGGATCTCAATGACATGTTCCCGTGAAAGAAGACACTGCCAGTCATGTTACCGGATAAGGTTAGCTTTGCAAATTGTTTTATTGGACGATACAACCAATAATGCTCACAAGTGTGCTCTCAACTATTTAGACACACTGTGTAGTTGCCACACAGCTATTGAGTGTCACTCATTACATACAATGACATAACATATGCATTGGATAGCATTGTCTGTATGTATTTATTTACATACGGCTGGCGCCATACTGTGTGTTGTTATAGTCATTATTGATGATGTTCAACGTCACACACAATATAAGCACTTTATTAGGGTTTGATTTACATGCTACATACAATAGTGCTGACCATTCATCCTGCTGGTCCCATTCAGTCCGGTCTTTATTAATATACAGCTGCCATCGGGTTGGGCCATTCGTTGACATTTTATCTGGATTTGTATTTTGGCTTCAGACAATCTTAAAAACATTAATTGAAAAAAATGGTATGTATGCAAGTTCTCAACATCGAGTGACATGTATGTGATTCTGTTGGCCCTGAGAATGGTCAAAGCTCTTCAAAAAAAAGCCCCATTGTATTTTAATGTAAAAGTAAAATACATTACAAAAAGCATGAAACACATTATATATTTAAATGCTGTATTTTCAGGGGTAGAAGCCTCACCCAAACTATTAGGCGCATCCCCAATGAATGGTGTATGAACGATATATAGGCGCACCGGACTATAGGGCGCACGTTCAATGAATGACATGAATGACAATGAATGACATACACTTGTATCGCAGCATGGACCGCACACTAATTCTTCTACATGGGTAAATTGTGGCGTTGGCTGGTGAAAGTAGTTGCGAGACCTGTTGTGGCTCAATATTACTTCGCATATAAGGCGCACCGACCGGCATGTACGCCGCGATTATTGTTTTTGAGGTGCAGTTTGTCCCAGTAAAACTCAAGACTTGTGAAAATAGTACAACAAAATCAGATAACTATGTTCAAGAGATAACGGGAGATGCTTATTGAATGCACTGAATGTACAATGAAAATGCAAGGGGCTTGAAATTCACGATATTTACAAGATCATTTTGTACTTGCCAAAGAAAAATGGGCATGAGACTCTAATGATAGTCTTGGATAGTAGAGCTTTCGTACCCGTAGTTGAATATTTGTTTTTAAATAAAAATAAATCACTGATTATTTCATTATTTGTGAGTTTCATAATGGCAGTCCAGTAATCGACTGTGAAGCACGTCTGCCTCACCATGCAGAGGGGCTGGACTTGATTCTGGCGCCGGTGTTTCTGTCTGTGGAATTTGCAAGTTCTCCCCATGCTTTTGTTGGTTTTCTCCAGAGAATCCGGTTTCCTCCCACATTCCAGAAACATGTTTGGTTGGTTAATGGAACACTCTAATTTTCCCGCAGGTGTGAGCGTGAGCGCGGACGTTGGTTCATCTGTGTGCCTAGCGAATGGCAGTCAACCAGTTCGCCTACTAGCCAAAGACAGCTGGGATAGGCTCCAGCACGACCCACAACCCGTGTGAGGAAAAGTGGTTTAGAAAATGGATGGATGGATGGATGGATGGATGGATGGATGGATGGATGGATGGATGGATGGATGGATGGATGGATGGATGGATGGATGGATGGATGTTGTGTTATTGATTTTTTAAAGTACTCTCAATAAAATCGAGCTGAACTGAGATACTGTAAACATACCAATGGATAGATTCCAACTTTTGTGTGCTGCTTTTATACACTGAGCAGGTACAGTTTGATGTCTTGAGCAGGACTGTTTGTTTTGTATTTTATTCAGTGCTTTTCTATTCTATTTTAATATCTTCTGTTTGCTATGTAACCAAGCTTGTGAGGCATTCAACTCCAAATGCTGCCAAAAGTGACCGAATCGTACCAATTTGTTAGTTTAAGCATCAAGATAAACTATAAATCCCCCCAAAAATAGCAAGAGCAGCTATAGTAGCATGGTTATGAAAACGATTTTGGGCAATGACAGTTACAGTAAACCATGGATTTGCTGTTATATCTGTCAAACACCAGGCAGCGTGTTCATGAACGGCCGAGTATCCAAAGCATTGCCTCCACCAAATTCAATGCGTCACATTCTTTGGATCATGAGTTGTTTCTTGTCATGTCCAAGTGCATGGTATGTATGCAAGTTCTCAACATCGAGTGACATGTATGTGATTCTGTT
Source organism: Hippocampus bargibanti (assembly GCF_051943395.1). Classification (NCBI taxonomy): domain Eukaryota; kingdom Metazoa; phylum Chordata; class Actinopteri; order Syngnathiformes; family Syngnathidae; genus Hippocampus; species Hippocampus bargibanti. The sequence continues at coordinate 22,147,607 of NC_142738.1, read as the reverse complement.
GGCCCTGAGAATGGTCAAAGCTCTTCAAAAAAAAGCCCCATTGTATTTTAATGTAAAAGTAAAATACATTACAAAAAGCATGAAACACATTATATATTTAAATGCTGTATTTTCAGGGGTAGAAGCCTCACCCAAACTATTAGGCGCATCCCCAATGAATGGTGTATGAACGATATATAGGCGCACCGGACTATAGGGCGCACGTTCAATGAATGACATGAATGACAATGAATGACATACACTTGTATCGCAGCATGGACCGCACACTAATTCTTCTACATGGGTAAATTGTGGCGTTGGCTGGTGAAAGTAGTTGCGAGACCTGTTGTGGCTCAATATTACTTCGCATATAAGGCGCACCGACCGGCATGTACGCCGCGATTATTGTTTTTGAGGTGCAGTTTGTCCCAGTAAAACTCAAGACTTGTGAAAATAGTACAACAAAATCAGATAACTATGTTCAAGAGATAACGGGAGATGCTTATTGAATGCACTGAATGTACAATGAAAATGCAAGGGGCTTGAAATTCACGATATTTACAAGATCATTTTGTACTTGCCAAAGAAAAATGGGCATGAGACTCTAATGATAGTCTTGGATAGTAGAGCTTTCGTACCCGTAGTTGAATATTTGTTTTTAAATAAAAATAAATCACTGATTATTTCATTATTTGTGAGTTTCATAATGGCAGTCCAGTAATCGACTGTGAAGCACGTCTGCCTCACCATGCAGAGGGGCTGGACTTGATTCTGGCGCCGGTGTTTCTGTCTGTGGAATTTGCAAGTTCTCCCCATGCTTTTGTTGGTTTTCTCCAGAGAATCCGGTTTCCTCCCACATTCCAGAAACATGTTTGGTTGGTTAATGGAACACTCTAATTTTCCCGCAGGTGTGAGCGTGAGCGCGGACGTTGGTTCATCTGTGTGCCTAGCGAATGGCAGTCAACCAGTTCGCCTACTAGCCAAAGACAGCTGGGATAGGCTCCAGCACGACCCACAACCCGTGTGAGGAAAAGTGGTTTAGAAAATGGATGGATGGATGGATGGATGGATGGATGGATGGATGGATGGATGGATGGATGGATGGATGGATGTTGTGTTATTGATTTTTTAAAGTACTCTCAATAAAATCGAGCTGAACTGAGATACTGTAAACATACCAATGGATAGATTCCAACTTTTGTGTGCTGCTTTTATACACTGAGCAGGTACAGTTTGATGTCTTGAGCAGGACTGTTTGTTTTGTATTTTATTCAGTGCTTTTCTATTCTATTTTAATATCTTCTGTTTGCTATGTAACCAAGCTTGTGAGGCATTCAACTCCAAATGCTGCCAAAAGTGACCGAATCGTACCAATTTGTTAGTTTAAGCATCAAGATAAACTATAAATCCCCCCAAAAATAGCAAGAGCAGCTATAGTAGCATGGTTATGAAAACGATTTTGGGCAATGACAGTTACAGTAAACCATGGATTTGCTGTTATATCTGTCAAACACCAGGCAGCGTGTTCATGAACGGCCGAGTATCCAAAGCATTGCCTCCACCAAATTCAATGCGTCACATTCTTTGGATCATGAGTTGTTTCTTGTCATGTCCAAGTGCAAAGAAACATAAACCACAAAAGACGAGTTGTTTTGGATGCCTTCAGACGTTCGAGGACTCATTATACTGCACCTTGTTTTTTATGAAAGTGTTTTAAGATTGCAGATTTTAAAAATTGTGTGCTACTTTTATCAGGGTCTACGTCAGTTTGTTTTATTCGCCGATGTAGGTTTCACTGAGGATTTTTTTTTTTTTTGTCAAATGCCATTTCGGTGGTTTTACAGACACAGAAAGATAATCCATGCTATCTAACAGGACAAGTATTCTTCTCTGCCAAAGTCAGTAACCTTATTTCAACCTAAAAAAGATAGATTTACACTTACTCCGGACAAACGTTTTGAGCAACAAGAAAAAGCAATGACAGGAGGGTGGCCAAGTGAAGGACAGGCAAAATTTATTGACAGGTGATGTTCATGGACTCCCAGCTCCAAGCAAGCAAATGATTTTTCTCCAATAAGTTATATTGCAGTTGTAAAAGTTCTGGGTCCAATTGTGTTCCTGTTTATAAATTATTTCAAAGATGAAGAGCCTGACAAACATGCAATGTATTTTATTTTAAGTGTCCTGATTTTTTTTGGGGGGGGGGTTATCACCAGCCAATGTGGTTGAAGATGAAACACTCAACATCAAAACTGGGAATCGCAGATTTTGAACATTTTCCATATAGCAGACTGTCCTTAAAAGTTTCACAGGACTAGATGCACTTGTGTTAAAATGCCATAATATGCTTACGTCACCTTCTTAACACGCGACAAAGCAAGCGGTTTAGGCAGGCTCTGTGCCACTTACTGAAATATGAAAGGACTAACAATGGTACTTGTTTGCCAGAGTGAAAAGTGAAGATACGGCCCACCATCTTATGTTGGCACACACTATATATTGATTTATCCTCTGCACTTTGACTTTATTTTTGGACTAAATTGGATATTGCCCAGCGTACCAGCGAGCTTGCAAAAAGCTTTGCAGACCTCTGGTGTGGCTAAACACATTGCGGATTTACGAATGATTCAGTAACCAACATCACCATGGCAGTGAATAAATGCGAAAGTAAATTACCCGATACAGTATTGTGGTGTCAGATGAATATTTCAAAGAAAGCTATGGATTCTTAAATGTGTTCCTTTTTTATTGTCCTACAGGAAATACTACATTAAATCCTTGTAATCCTTGTATTCTCTTTCTCTCCAAGGTTGATACAAAAAACAACCTGGAGTATGTACCCGGTCACAAGAGGATCTGCTTACTTCTCTCTGGGAATACTACAAAAAAACTGCGAAATTTTCTGCAAACAATCACTTTTGGCCTTCAGGAAACACAACTAAGTTGCCGCCCCTGCCAGCAGAGTGTCCACCGACGTAAGAGTGAGTTGAACAGCAAACTTCGGCAAGCTACTTTGAAACCCGCTACTGTGGGTCCTCATGTGACCAAACTGCGGTATAATAACCCAGAAAAGAGTTTCCATCCAACTAAGACAACTAAATTGAAGAGTAGTGGACGGGAGGGTAGGGTATATCAACAAAGTATCCGCCCATCGATACATCAGTGTCACAAGCACATTAAGGAAACTTCCACACTACAGATGGCCATCGGTCCTCAAATAACCAAACTGGATGTTAAAGCCAACCAGCAGAATGGTCCACCACCAACCTACAAGAATACCAGGGGCACTCAGCAACTTCCATTTCAGACCATCATCTTAGACTTTGACAAATCCAAAGAGAATCGCCCAATTCAACAACAGAGTACTGACCCATCAAGGGCACATTCTCAGAAAACCAACCACGAGTATAATTCATTTGAAAAGAACATCCATCTATCAATCCTAAGTGATGAAAGACAAATTACTCAAGATCTTCCACAATCCATTCCCTTGGCCTCTTATAAAACACAAGTACAGACGAGGCCCCATCAGCAGAAGAAAAACAACCAGGAATGCAGACACCATCAACATCGTGTCCGTCCATCAAACCGCAAAGATTGCAAATTCATTCACCAAGAAATTTCAAAGGGCCTGAAAATAACCCAACTGGAATGTCCAAACAGACAGACTGTGCATCCAGTCCATAGGTATGACAACGACATTCAACAAGTGGTTGTACAACCCATCATGTTGGTCCCCGATATTTCCCAACTGCAGTGTAGCTCCCATCCGCATGGTCTTAGCCAACCAGTTGACAAGCCCACTAAAGTTACTTCTGAAGATATCCCTGATCCCATTAGCACGGGCCTTCAGATAACTGAAGTCAAGCGTGACTCAGATCAGCCATTTGTTCACACGTCAGGACAAAAGGATACTTGTGACACATTCTCTCACATTACCCGAGTAGAATTTTGTCCTCATCTGAAGAATAGTAATAAAGTACACAAGACTACTAGACACACTCGGCCACCTGACCCAAAACCCATCTCAATGTGCCTTCAGATAACCCCACTCTAGTGTGGTCTGCAAACTGTTCATCCAACAATTCATAAGGCTCGACTCATGACTCATTAAACTACAATTTGGAGAAGAGCATTCAAGAACCAGATTAATTTGTGCACCTACCACTGTGTGCAGCAAAACACCAAGGTTTTGTGCAAAGGTTAAATCTGGTTCCCAACAACAACCACTGGGATTTACTCAGACCAGAGGTTTGCAGGAGAGTTCTGTTGGTTGCACTTCAATAGGGTTTTTGTTGTCCAAGGATCATATCGGTCCTCGATATATGAACAGGCAGTAAAAGAGATACAAATCCCTAATTAGTACTGTGGCCCAATTTCTTCTATACTGTATTTTCAAATGACAGGTGAACAGACACTTGAAATAGCTGGTCTCAAAGCTCCAGTAAGCTGTCATCATTTTGCACAGGCTACTCCCAGACTATTGCTGCGTTAGTTGTTGGTTCACTCTATAGTTTTTACATTTTATTTTATGCTTGTGATTGTGTGTTGACAATTATTTTTATACAAATGATTGTTGCTGATTATTTTTTACACAAATAATCTGCTCTGCAGCTCCTTGAGCTGCACCTGATTGGAAAAAAAGTTAAATGAAATTAAAAAAAAGTAACTGGTGTGTCTTGAGGAAAGTACAAAGAGGTTTTACTGTTAAATATTGCATGCCATGGTTACAAGCAGAATAAATATCATACCAATGAACCAACAGATTTGCCACCGGAAAGGGAAAGTGGCAATTGTGGGCCTGGAGGCAGTTGAGAGTGGGTAATTCTTCCACTAGATCAGGGGTGTCAAACTCAGGTCCTGGATGGCCACCGTCCTGCATGTTTTCCAAGTGTCGCTGTTACAACACACCTGTTTCAAATGATCAGATTGTCAGCAAGCTTTGTGGAAGCCTGGCATTGAACCTGTTCGTTTCAATAAGGTGTGTGCAACAGGGAGACTTGGAAAATAGGGAGGGCGGCGGCCCTCCAGGACTGTGCATGAGGTGATTACTCTGATAGGTTTGGGTACCTTAATATCGCACATGAGCAAAGGGGCATTTCACATTTCGCTCATTTTGCTTCCAGTCAGGGACTTTCTCTCAACAAATAACATGTACAAACCACTGACAACCTAATCTGAGGTTTGACATGATCTTTTAATTAGAGTATCAATCAGGAAAAAAAACTGTCAAGTATCCTTGAGAGTTTTGAAAGGCGCTTAGAAATAACATGCATTATTATTAATTACAGCGGTGGGCCGTCAGAGCCAGCAAGGCCTTCTCTGCTGGCTTAACCTAATCAGACATCATTATCATAATTATAATAAAAGTCAATTTCATTAAAAAAGTATTTTTTCTAAATATATATATATATATATATATATTTATTCTACATACTGTTTTCTTGATGTTATATTATGTCCATTTGGTTATGCTCCTTTCAGTGTTGTAGTTTTAGGGCAGAGTTTTTAATCCAATCAGAATTCAGTTAGCTTGTGTCGCCAGGCTGTATGAAATCTGACCGACGCCTTCAGAATCAACAGTGAGGGCGTCTGTGCGCTGTACATGAACGGGCACATGTAGTTTATATATAGTTGCGATAGCCAATCAGATCACGAGTTGGCACAGTAAGGCCAGCTAGAGGGCCTCGCGTTGAACATGACACGTACGCGTCCTGTGATTGGATACTCACTTTACCTCAGCCCTCAGCGGAGGCAGCGCTATGCAAATCAACCAAGCTCCAACAGATCAGACCCGGAAACTTTAGCAGAAAAACCAAGTATATCTACTCGCTTTTTTTAACCCACAATGGCTGAAGGAGAGGACAACTCGCTGTCGCATGTAGGTAAGCCTATTCTCAAGAACAAATGAAAAAGATTTGTTGACTTTTATTTTCAACAGTACACAAGACTACTAGACACACTCGGCCACCTGACCCAAAACCCATCTCAATGTGCCTTCAGATAACCCCACTCTAGTGTGGTCTGCAAACTGTTCATCCAACAATTCATAAGGCTCGACTCATGACTCATTAAACTACAATTTGGAGAAGAGCATTCAAGAACCAGATTAATTTGTGCACCTACCACTGTGTGCAGCAAAACACCAAGGTTTTGTGCAAAGGTTAAATCTGGTTCCCAACAACAACCACTGGGATTTACTCAGACCAGAGGTTTGCAGGAGAGTTCTGTTGGTTGCACTTCAATAGGGTTTTTGTTGTCCAAGGATCATATCGGTCCTCGATATATGAACAGGCAGTAAAAGAGATACAAATCCCTAATTAGTACTGTGGCCCAATTTCTTCTATACTGTATTTTCAAATGACAGGTGAACAGACACTTGAAATAGCTGGTCTCAAAGCTCCAGTAAGCTGTCATCATTTTGCACAGGCTACTCCCAGACTATTGCTGCGTTAGTTGTTGGTTCACTCTATAGTTTTTACATTTTATTTTATGCTTGTGATTGTGTGTTGACAATTATTTTTATACAAATGATTGTTGCTGATTATTTTTTACACAAATAATCTGCTCTGCAGCTCCTTGAGCTGCACCTGATTGGAAAAAAAGTTAAATGAAATTAAAAAAAAGTAACTGGTGTGTCTTGAGGAAAGTACAAAGAGGTTTTACTGTTAAATATTGCATGCCATGGTTACAAGCAGAATAAATATCATACCAATGAACCAACAGATTTGCCACCGGAAAGGGAAAGTGGCAATTGTGGGCCTGGAGGCAGTTGAGAGTGGGTAATTCTTCCACTAGATCAGGGGTGTCAAACTCAGGTCCTGGATGGCCACCGTCCTGCATGTTTTCCAAGTGTCGCTGTTACAACACACCTGTTTCAAATGATCAGATTGTCAGCAAGCTTTGTGGAAGCCTGGCATTGAACCTGTTTGTTTCAATAAGGTGTGTGCAACAGGGAGACTTGGAAAATAGGGAGGGCGGCGGCCCTCCAGGACTGTGCATGAGGTGATTACTCTGATAGGTTTGGGTACCTTAATATCGCACATGAGCAAAGGGGCATTTCACATTTCGCTCATTTTGCTTACAGTCAGGGACTTTCTCTCAACAAATAACATGTACAAACCACTGACAACCTAATCTGAGGTTTGACATGATCTTTTAATTAGAGTATCAATCAGGAAAAAAAACTGTCAAGTATCCTTGAGAGTTTTGAAAGGCGCTTAGAAATAACATGCATTATTATTAATTACAGTGGTGGGCCGTCAGAGCCAGCAAGGCCTTCTCTGCTGGCTTAACCTAATCAGACATCATTATCATAATTATAATAAAAGTCAATTTCATTAAAAAAGTATTTTTTCTAAATATATATATATATATATTTATTCTACATACTGTTTTCTTGATGTTATATTATGTCCATTTGGTTATGCTCCTTTCAGTGTTGTAGTTTTAGGGCAGAGTTTTTAATCCAATCAGAATTCAGTTAGCTTGTGTCGCCAGGCTGTATGAAATCTCACCGACGCCTTCAGAATCAACAGTGAGGGCGTCTGTGCGCTGTACATGAACGGGCACATGTAGTTTATATATAGTTGCGATAGCCAATCAGATCACGAGTTGGCACAGTAAGGCCAGCTAGAGGGCCTCGCGTTGAACATGACACGTACGCGTCCTGTGATTGGATACTCACTTTACCTCAGCCCTCAGCGGAGGCAGCGCTATGCAAATCAACCAAGCTCCAACAGATCAGACCCGGAAACTTTAGCAGAAAAACCAAGTATATCTACTCGCTTTTTTTAACCCACAATGGCTGAAGGAGAGGACAACTCGCTGTCGCATGTAGGTAAGCCTATTCTCAAGAACAAATGAAAAAGATTTGTTGACTTTTATTTTCAACAAATAGTTCATTTTGTGAACATCTTGTTGTTTTTCTTATATTAAACTGACATTTTGTAATTTAGCGTAAAATCTTGTTAAAGATTGCATATTCTTGGTGGACTTAATAAAACTTTGTGGACAAATGATTTTAAATTTCCTTTTATTTTTAAGTGTTTGCAGTATCACGTATAGTGACAAGTTCTAATTGCTGATGCAGATTTATTGATGTGTAATTGCTCCGGAAAATAGCCTGTGTTGTAGACGATTAACGTGATGCCACGCCCAGTACTGCGCGCATGTGCTTTTGTAAATGATATCTCCAGCCGTTGTGTCATAAATTATGGTATTACGGGGGATATTTGTTCAAGTCGGACTAAGCAGGACTTCAATGAAGGCCTAGGTGTGAAATGCACGGACCGCCACTGATTAATTATTGTTCTCTAAACTATACCCTTGGGTGAACCCAGATGGAAGTAAATGCTAAATGGCCAAAACTGACATGGGGCAGAGAAAATACAATTGTTGTATTCACGCCACTGACATGACTTGGCCATCTATAGCAATTCTCCTGGGTGGGCACACGACGGATGGTAACAGAACCATTCAATTTGAATGACTTCAATTTCTAAAGACCCACTGCCAAGCCTGCTGCAATGTATCCTTTCGACTTACTGCCCTCAGGTGGCACATACGGCTATCACAACACGAAAAATCAAATCGACTTTTTTACCGTACACCTGATCTTAAATGCACGATTTCACGATTTATTCATTTATTCACATTTTGTCTAGTGTAATTTGCAGTCAAAAGACGAGTTCAAGTAAAACACGGAGAAACTGTCAAAACAAAACTGCCGTCTGATTTGCCATTGCTACATAGTTTTTGGTGGAATTATGCCATTGTTCATCTCTATTAGGTCATATTTACAGATGACTCTAATAATTTCGGGTAAAATACACACACGGTTGTACATGTAAGTGATTTGTCTTTTTTATACACCACCGTGGTAGGGGCTAAAGAGTAAAACAAACACAAAAAAACAAGTTAATTTTCACCATTGAGCAAAAGGTTCCAATCGAGCATATAAAAATATGTCTCTCGTCCGGACTTTGTAATTATACTAATTCCAGTCACAACTTTTATTTGTGCTCACTCTGAAGGCACTTGAAGTGGCTGCTCTCTCCAGGATCTTGGGCAGCTCACTTTTGTTGCCAGGCTGTACACACCCATCTCTAAACTGAAAGAGATGCAATGTAAATAAATTCAACCACAGTTATATATATATATATATATATATATATATATATATATATATATATATATATATATATATATATATATATATATATATATATATATATATATATATATATATATATATCTCTGAATATATAAATGATTGTAATAATGTTTTACCATAAGTCCTTCTGCTGCCCTCCTAGGTTACTTAATTTAGATGGATGGGTAATGCTTGAAGGCGATGGCGGGCAGGGCTTATTTATCCTTGTCATCTGCTGCTTGAATGGTATGTCGGTATGTGCATTGCCTGTGGCCTTCACAACTCTACATCCTTCGCCGCAGGAAAGCTTTTGTCCTGAATTGGCTGGGTTGAGTCGAATTCTATGTGCAGAGATTCTTATGGGTTTCTTCCTACCAGAGACTGATTTGGAATTTAGAGGTGGACGAGGCAAATGTATGTTGCCACAGAAAACTGACTCCACATCAGCCAACATGAGTTTAAGCTGGTCTGAAAACAATAGTAAGAAAACACAAAATTAAGCATTTGCTCAGTCATATTTTACAACTTGGCATCACAAAGTTCAGCCTCCATGTCTGATGTACTACAGTATTTGTATTCTGAAAAAAAACTGTCAGTATGTTCTTTTCTAAGTGTTTTTACCTGTACATTTAGACTTCAGAGATGAATTAGATGGTGTCGTGTCACAATGTTCTTCATCACTTTTTTTGCTGCTTTTTGTGTCACATCCTTCCCCTTCATCATAATTGGCCTGTATATAGTCCTTGCCATGTTGAACAACTAGTACCTGGGGTAGTCTATCTCTGTGTATTTTTTTGAGATGCCTAGAATAGACATGTGTGAGTCATGTACATACAGAAGAAGTCATATTAAGCTGATTAATTGAACATGAAATCACATTTAGCAGAGGCCACAGTGATCAATTGGTGATCATCTATTGATTAAAATTGTACTTTGGGATAATTTGGTCTGATTATTCCAAATGAGACTTTCATAACAGGTTAATTGTGATTATTTCATTCCAAATTACACATTTAAAACAATGCGGAACATTTGTTCCATAGCAGAATCTTTGTCGGTGCCAGTTTGCCAGCACATCCATTACAGCAGGGCAGTCAAACACGGGCCACATTGGAAAGCTGTTATGACTGGACATAAAATAAAAATATGATTGTCACATATTACATATCATTGGTGTTGGGTGGACACCTCATGTCCCAATATGGTAATTATTTTTCCATAAATACCTGTATATACTTGTATTATTTGTCAGTCAAATTGTATAATTGTATTTTTACACATTTTTGAGCATTTTAATGTATTTGAAATGGCTTTCTTCAACGATGCGATGTTAATGATGGAACAAACATGGCATTTCTGGGGCCTCTCCAAGAGTGATGATGTTGTACCTATAGTACAAAGGTTCCATCCAACCGCAAAAATATACTGTACACAAGAAATCGATGAATTACTAGTCTTGAAATCAGGACATTCTCAGAAATAAAGAATACTGTATGTAGTTTTTGTATTTCACGGAGAAACAAAGTCGATGTGTCAGGCCGGATCTGGTCGCTAGCCTTGAGTTTGACAACTGCATTGCACTGCCAGACACCTTAGAGCTGGTTAAATGGCTTGCCAAAATAAAGAAATCGACCAGGTTGCTACGACAGTTAACAGGCAAAGTAGGCCAACCGTCAAAAGGAACCATATGAATCCTGGCATTAGCATTAACGGCAGTAGTCTCCTTCTCAGCCATCCGGAAGAAAGTAGAATACATAGAAGAAGAGTCCCACCCCTATTATTTATTCACACTCCCATAAATTTACACAATCAGTTATCAAACTAAAATACTGTAAATATCTAATGAAGAGGTAGCTATATACCTGCAGTGTTCCTCCCTCCAGGTTCTCACTTCAACAAGCACATCGTTGATCTCTTTCCCATCAATGTCAGGAGAGTTCAGCATGTGAGCATGAATGGGCTGGTCAAGGGGGATAAAAGCAGACATACAGGGTACTGTCTGTGAAAGGAAAAAAATGTGTACATATACACTGAGTCAAGAGAGCTGAATAAGCAGAGACTAAAAGAAAAAAGAGAAAGCATCACAGCAGAGGTTCACCATGAGCACGACCATAACTTAATGAACACTATTACAAGATAAGTATGAAAATATCTCCCATCCCAAATAATGCTCAGCAAAAATGTTGAACTTGGAGTTCATCTGGATTCCATTGTAAAATGTACTTTCACAACAAAGTGAAATCAAGCTTTATTCCATGCTACCTACCTTCAACTTTTCACGTCTTGCTCGTATAGCCTTGACAGGGTTACCACAGAACACAATCTTACCAGCTCCTGCACAGATTATGTATTATTTCAAAATGAGAGCGACTATAGTAAGTAAACATTCATGTGAACTATCTATAACAGTATGTAACCATGTGTTAGGACACTGCAGTCTTCATTGACTTCAGTTAAGTCTGAATCCTCAAAATCAGGTGTGGACAGCGGAGACGAAAGAAACCCAGATGAATTTGTTGATATCGGTCTGGACCCAGTTGTGCTTGTCAATGAGGGTGGCCCAAGGCTCGAGGCAAGGAGCCTGGATGAGCTTGGCCAGCTGTGTACACCAGGTGCTTCTGTTTCTACATAGAAAATGACACATTTTATGAAAACATCTTTCAACAAAAGGTTAATTCACAAGAAAACTAAAGCGTACGGTCTTCGGTTGATGCAGGTGAGAAGTGCCTGAGGCAATTTCGGAGGATAGCCCAGTCTTCCCACATGGTGCTGCTCGAGCGCAACCTGCCATCCTCCACTCTTGCATTGTCAAGGTAACACAGCTGTGGAACCAACTCACTCACTGTTTCCCGATAATTGTAGTCGGTCTGGTGGGGTGAGCAATTGAAAGTAAGGTAGCATAACTCGATGTGACTTGAACTTCAGGTTTAAATATGGCACACAACAGAATAATTTATGTTAAAGGACAACCGACACCGCCGGACAAGTTGTGTCCATAATTTGTGAAATCGCTTCAAATGATTTCTACTGAGCGTGTTTTACAAAGATTCCACCGCATATACGTACATTTCATGTTTTAAGACTCGCGGTGAATATTCAGGAAGTCTTGTTTTTGAGTTAGTTGGTGACGATATCTACCGTGACGTCATGGTAGGTACCGTCACTGACCGAGAAAGCGACAATGCATTTTGGGTACTTTGTTTTGTCTGAAAATGTCGTGTTGATCCGTATTGATGGCGAAATTAGAAGGAAAACACTTGAATAACACACCAAGACTACTATTTGATACTCGCTGACACAAATTCCCAGCAGACAAATCAGCCCATTTCCAACGGAATTTGGGCGCCATCTTGTGCATTTTCTGGGACGCTACATTAGTGTCATTGACACCTCGAATTGATCTGGGAGAACTTGTTTAGTCGATTGCAAACATTTATGCTTTCCTCTTCAGAACTATTTGAATCATATTCATAACTGGATGAGTAACAAGAAAGCATCTTCTCCGAATCTGAAGCCATTGTTTAGATTCTCGAGCAAAGCGACATGTCTTGGCGTGACATCACAAACAAGGGGGCGGGACCTTCTGAAACTCTGCATCTCCGGGGTCATTTTGAAGTAGTTTTCGGACACTGGAAGTCATTTTCATTGGTGTTTTTCATTTGACTAAAAATATCAGCCTGCATGTTTTGAGTATTATAGATGCTATAATACGTTTTTCTGATGTCAGTTAGGAAACAAAAAATGGTGTCGGTTGTCCTTTAAATGATCATATCAAAGCTCATTGTTTGATCTGAACATTGCTCATCATCTACCAAACTACTAAAAAATAAATAAATCAAAGGGGGAAATGGAAGCGGCAGGAGAATGTGAGGATTAGGGAGAGAGGAAATGAGCGGTTGTTTGTTTGTGCATTGGAAAGAGCTTGACAAACTCAAGTTGCCAAGTCAAACCCTGAGCTGCTACAAAGCGCAAGCCTAATACATATTCAGCTCAGCCCTTCACTTTGCCCTAGTTTCCTCAATTAATTCTCTTTTGGTGAGCATAAATAAACTATTTTACAGGGGCCCTGTTCCATAGCCACGTTATTAGTGCCTTGCACGCTGGGTCCGAGAGGACATTAATTTCATCTTTGCTGTATGTGATGCATATTAGCATATTTGACAATCTTCTTCTTTTTCTTTCGGCTTTTCCCTTCAATGGGTCGCCACAGCAAATCAGTGTCCTCCATCTTTAGAGGTTTGATCAGCATGTTTGTTTTCGCCAAGCTTTTACGTCGGATGCCCTTCCTGACACAAACCTCTGTATTTATCCGGGCTTCGGACCGCCCCAAGAGGACTTAAGTCCCTTTGTGGCTACAGAACAAGCAACTCGCTCAATAAAAGGCTCCCGAACACAAAAAGGTCAACGGCAGAGCAACATTCAAAAAAGCAAAAACTATACTCACCATTTGATGAGAATGCTCTGATCTTACCGTGAAATTGGCATCTCTTTCCCCATACATCGTAATTTATATGAATAATAATAATAATCTTCTTCTTTTCCTTTCGGCTTTTCCCCTCAGGGGTCGCCACAGCGAATCAATGTCCTCCATCTATCCCGGTTTTGTGCATCCTCTTCTCTCACACCAGCTACCTTCATGTCCTCTTTGACCACATCCATAAACCTCCTCATTGGTCTTCCTCTCGGTCTCCTGCCTGGCAGTTCAAGACTCAGCATCCTTCTCCCGATATAGTCACTCTCTCTCCCCTGCACATGTCCAAACCATCTCAGTCTGTCCTCTCTGACTTTCTCTCCAAAGCCTCTAATATGAGTTGTCCCTCTAATGTACTCATTCCTGATCCTATCCAACCTGGTCACTCCCAAAGAAAACCTCAACATCTTCAGCTCTGCTCCCTCCAGCTCTGCTTCCTGTCTTTTCTTCAGTGGCACTGTCTCCAGTCCAAACATCATGGCTGGTCTCACCATGGTTTTATACACTTTTCCTTTCATCCTAGCTGAAACCCTTCTATCACACATCACACCTGACATTTTTCTCCAGCCGCTCCAGCCTGCCTGGACACGCTTCTTCACCTCTTTTCCACACTCTCCATTGCTCTGGACAGTTGACCCCAAGTACTTAGAATCCTCCACGTTCTTTATCTCTTCTCCCTGTAGCATCACGCTTGCACTTGGATCCCTCTCATTCACACACATATATTCCGTCTTGCTGCGACTGATCTTCATTCCTCTCCTTTCCAGGGCATATCTCCACAGCTCTAGTTTCTCCGCCACCTGTTCCCTGTTCTCGCTACAGATCACAATGTCATCTGCAAACATCATGGTCCAAGGAGATTCTTGTCTAACATCGTCTGTCAGCCTGTCCATCACCATAGCAAACAAGAAGGGGCTCAGAGCTGACCCCTGGTGGAGTCCCACCTCCACCTTGAATTCCTCAGTCATACCGACAGCACACCTCACAACTGTCTTACAGTCATGATACATGTTTTTTACCGCTCTAACATACTTTTCCGTCACTCCAGACTTCCTCATGCAATGCCACAGCTCTTCCCTGGGCACCCTGTCATACGCTTTCTCCAGATCTAGAAAGACACAATGCAATTCCTTCTGACCTTCTCTGTACTTCTCTATCAGCATTCTTAAAGCAAACATTGCATCTGTCGTACTCATTTTTGGCATGAAGCCATACTGCTGCTCACAAATGTTCACTTCTGCTCTTAGTCGAGCTTTACCTATTTAACTACTCTTTCCCAGACTTTCATTGTATGGCTCATCAACTTTATTCCTCTGTAATGAGTACAACTCTGCACATCTCCTTTGTTCTTAAAAATGGGCACGAGTACACTTCGTCTCCATTCTTCAGGCATCTGTTCACCATCTAAGATCTTGTTGAATAACCCAGTCAGGAACACCACCGCCACCTCTCCAAGACACTTCCATACCTCGATTGGTAAATCATCAGGCCCGAGTGCCTTTCCCCCCTTCATCCTCTTCAGCGCCCTCCTCACTTCATCCTTGCTAATGCTTGCTACGTCTTGGTCCACAACATTCATGTCTTCTACTCTTTGTTCCTTCTCATTTTCCTCATTCATCAATTCTTCAACGTACTCTTTCCATCTTGCCATCACACTACTGGCACCTGTTAATACATTGCCATCTCTATCCTTAATCACCCGAACCTGCTGCAGGTCCTTATCATCTTTGTCTCTCTGTCTCGCCAGCCTGTAAAGATCAGTCTCACCTGCCTTGCTGTCCAGCCGAGCATATAAGTCATCATAGGCCTCTTGTTTGACCTTTGCCACCTTTACTTTAACCGTGCGCTGCATCTCCTTGTACTGCTGTCTACTCTCGTCCGTCCTCTCAGTGTCCCACTTCTTCTTTGCTAACCTCTTTCTCTGTACACACTCCTGCACCTCCCCATTCCACCACCAAGTCTCCTTATCTACCTTTCTTCCACTAGATACACCAAGTACTTTCCGACCTGTGTCTCTGATTATGTTCACTGTAGTTTGCCAGTCATCTGGAAGGACCTCTTGCCCACCCAGTGCTTGTCTTACCTCCTTCCTAAATGTCATGCAACACTCTTCCTTTTTCAACTTCCACCATTTTGTCCTCACTTCAGCCTTTGGTTTCTTCATCTTCCTCACTGCCAGTGTCATCCTACACACCACCAACCTATGCTGTCTGGCTACACTCTCACCAACCACTACTTTGCAGTTACTGATTTCCTTTAGATGGCGCCGTTGACACAAAATGTAGTCTACCTGTGTACTTCTGCCTCCACTCTTATAGGTCACCCTATGTTCCTGTCTCTTCTGAAAGAAAGTATTCACAATAGCCATTTGCATTCTCTTAGCAAAGTCAACCACCATCTGTCCTTCAGCGTTCCTCATCTGGAGTCCAAACCTACCCATCACCTCCTCATCATCTTGTTTCCTGCTCCAACATGTCCATTAAAGTCTCCACCAATTACAACCCTCTCACTTCTCGGGATGTTCTGTATGACTTCATCAAAGTCCAACCAAAATTCCTCCTTCTCCGCCAGCTCACATCCTACCTGTGGGGCATACCCACAAACAACATTGAACATCACACCTTCAATTTCTAGCTTCAGACTCATCATTCTATCTGATACTCTTTTTACTTCTAAGACATTCCTAACAAAATCCTCTTTTAAGATAACCCCAACTCCATTTCTCTTTCTGTCTTCACCATGATAGAACAACTTAAACCCTGACCCTAAGCTTCTAGCCTTGCTCCCTTTCCACCTGGTCTCCTGGACACACAGTATGTCTACCTTCCTTCTCTGCATCATGTCAACCAGCTCTCGACCTTTACCTGTCATTGTTCCAACATTCAAAGTTCCTACTCTTAGTTGTATACTCTTGGCGTTCCATTTCTCCCTTTTCCTCCGGGCACATCTCCCTCCCCTCCTTCTTCGACCAACAGTAGTCCATTTTCCACTGGCACCCTGAAGGTCAACAGTACCAATGGCGGCCGTTGTTAACCCGGGCCTCGACCGATCCGGTATGGATTAATAATAATAATAATAATAATAATAATAATAATAATAATAATAATAATAATAATAATAATAATAATAAGAATAATAAGAATTGATGAATTGATAGATTGATAAATTAATAAATTAATAAATTAATAAATTAATAGGGCGGCCCGGTAGTCGAGTGGTTAGCACACCGGCTTCACAGTGCAGAGGTCGCATGTTCTCCCTGGACCCGTGTGGGTTTTCTCCGGGTCCTCCGGTTTCCTCCCACACTCAAAAAACATGCATGGCAGGCAGATTGACCACTCCAAATTGTCCCTAGGTGTGAGTGTGAGAGTGACTGTTGTATGTCTTTGTGTGCCCTGCGATTGGCTGGCAACAAATTCAGGGTGTCCCCCGCCTCGTGTCCGAAGACAGCTGAGATAGGCTCCAGCAACCCCCGCGACCCTAATGAGGAATAAGCGGTACGGAAAATGAGATGAGAATAAATTAATAAAGTAATAAATTAATAAAATCAAACAATTATAAAATTATAACAACAACAATATAAAATAATAATAATAATAATAATAATAATAATAATAATAATAATAAATGTCATCTGTAAGCGCCTTTCAAAACTGTCAAGGTCACAGGATAAGTTTTTTCTGTAACGAAGTGCTAACATGGACAAAAGGCAAATGCTGCCCCCTCGTGGAAGGGAAAAAACACTGCCAAATGTCATAAAGCTGACTTTGACTTAGACTTGATACTGTTATAAATCAGCAGGAGAAAACTATTTCTCAGCCATAAGCAAAAGATGGAGGACATTGATTCGCTGTGGCGACCCCTTGAAGGGAAAAGCCGAAAGGAAAAGAAGAAGAAGAAGAAGCAAAATGTGCACTATTGAAGAGATTCTTGAGCCACCATGATATAACCCCAATTCCAGAAGATTTGGCATATTGTCCATTCTTCCATCAAGCAATCATCCATCCGTCCTTCTACCCATCCATCCATTTACTGATTGCTTATCACAAGGCTCACGGGACACTTGGCTTAAACATTAAGTTTTTTTAATGAATAATATTCTCTCATGATTCAGTTCTAAAGTATCACATATTAAATTTCTATCAAAACTGCATGGGTATTTTAGATGTTCTAAAACGTTTTTCTGATGTCAGTTAGGAAACAATAAAATTGTGTCGGTTGTCCTTTAAGTATCCCTGAGCTACAGTATTATCTATCTATCTATCTATCTATCAGAATCAGAATCAGAATACCTTTATTCGTCCCGCAATGGGGAAATTTGCATCTCTCTCTTTCTCTCTCTCTCTA
Organism: Hippocampus bargibanti; assembly: GCF_051943395.1. Classification (NCBI taxonomy): domain Eukaryota; kingdom Metazoa; phylum Chordata; class Actinopteri; order Syngnathiformes; family Syngnathidae; genus Hippocampus; species Hippocampus bargibanti. The sequence continues at coordinate 22,129,656 of NC_142738.1, read as the reverse complement.
TATATATATATATATATATATATATATATATATATATATATATATATATATATATATATATATATATACAGTGAGACCTTGGCTTCGCGATACACACCCACCACGGCTGGCGGAGTGATCTTCGGATCAGGCGGAGTGATCTTCGGAGGAGCGGAAGCCCATGACTGAACAGCGCTCCAGCCGGCGCACCTTTCCACACCCCCTCTCTCTGAATTCACACGTCGATCGCCTCCGAGGAGCTTTTTGCAGATAATTTTAGGAAATGAATGCAAGATGATCCCCTAATAATCAACGTCGAGGAGAAGAAGGAGATCATTGAGAAACATGAACGAGGTGTGCGTTTGTGGCGTCACATGTGCACACCGCCGCTGTCATGTGAATCTCAGCCTGACACATCTCTCACGCTGTGTGTCACTTCCCTGAGAGTAACTTTCTACGACCATTCTACAAATAAAGAGCCCGGTACTGTTCACCATTGCTACCATCCTTCGCCTAAAAGTTTTACACAAAGGCGTTATTTCGTCAATGCTTTCACGTGACTAATGACACCAAAATTTTCAAGTGCGAGTTGACAGTTGGGGCGGGGCCGCCACTCACAACCTCCGCCAGACGAAGAAGACACTTCAATTTCATTTCATTTCAACGAGTCGCTTTCACCTCGCCAGTGATATGATTACGACGCCTCACGCCTCGCTGTGCTGGAAAGTCCAACAGTTTGCTTTGCCGGAGGTGATTGTTCACCGTGATCGCGTACGTTTGGTGCTTATCGGGATCGCGAATGTGCGTGGTGTGCGCGTTGATCCCCTCATACTGGGACATTTCAACGAGTCGCTGTCACCTCACTAGTGACAAGATTACGACGCCTCGCGCCTCGCTGAGTCTTGTGCTGGCAAGTTCAAGAGTTTGCTTTGCCCGAGGTGATTGTTAGCAGCGATGGCGTATGTTTGGTGCTTTCCGGGATCGCGAATGTCCTGGACGGATCGCCCTGCCCGCCTTTTTTTGTCGCATTTTATTCCGCTTCCGTGGAATCATCGGACTCGCGGCTTTTGTTGTAATAAAATCTGTGCCAGCACCTACGGGACTCGAAGTGGATGCAGATGACATCGAGGAGCTTGTTGCTGACCATAATGAGGTCCTCAACACAGAGGATTTCATTTGCCTTCAAAAAGACAAGCAGAAGCAGGCCATCCAGCAGTTGATGTGCAGGCTTTTATTGAACATTTCCATCCAGAAAAGGCTATGAGAATCATCAACATGATGAATGATAATGTGATGCCTCAGTTTCGTAAGATCTTAAAAGTCAGAAAGCAGCAGGTGTCAATTAAGAGCCATCAACGACCATCACAAATGTAAATAAAGTGACTTTATTATACAGTGCAGTGTATTTCTTTCATTACAATCCAATAGCACATTTATTATACATAGAATAGGGTATATAATAAGGTATATTTTATGGAGACCTGGGAATGGATTATTCTCATTTTATTTGTTTCCTATGGGAAAAATTTTTTGGGGATACACATTTTTCGCCTTACACACTCTGTCTGGGATCCAATTAAGTTCGGAAGCCAAGGTCTCACTGTGTATATATATATATATATATATATATATATATATATATATATATATATATATATATATATATATATATATATATATATATATATATATATTCCCTGATCTATATATATATATATATATATATATAGATCAGGGAAAAGCCGAAGATATATCTATTACTACCTACTTGTGTAGTAGTTGGGTTCGGCTGTAGACACACAGGATTTCCCTCCAAGGTGAGGGTCTCCAGTTTTCCACACAAACTGAGATATTGAACCTGGACGAGATCATCCACATCATTCCCTTCCAGGTCTAATGCTTGTAGATTCTCCAGCATGCCAACCGGACTCAAATCTGACACTTTGTTAAAGGCTAAGTACAGTTCCTGAAACATGGAAGACAACATAATAAAAAAACAACCAATGACCAAAAATACTCTTTGTAAATATTGAATAAAAGACGTATTTGAAAAGATACTGTGACTATGACAGGTACCCTGAGAGAGGAAAGAGTTGAAATTCCATCCAAGTCTTGTAGGCAGCAGCAAGACATCCAGAGAACCTGTAGGTGGGATAAGGTTGTTCCCAAGTTCCTATGGCAATAAAACACCTCTTACTTAATACTTCCTTTGCAAGTTGAAAACTTCACTGGAATTATCATTTGCATAAGTAATATATTTTCTATTTGATTTAATTGGCCTTCCAGTGTCAGGACTGTACATTTACAACATTGAGGTACGTGGTATATTGCATATTGATCACAAGAGCAACAGAAAATGGTTGGACGGTCTTTGGGCAGTTTATACTGTAAAATATGATGTCAGCAGATTCAAAACCACTTTGAAAACTTGAAGACTATGTTCATTTTGTGTACTGTGTCATTATTACTCACCGTGTCGACATAAGGACACTGTTGTTCATTTTGAGCTGCACCAGCATGGGCAAGTAAGAACCTATGGAATGAGATCACTATTGAAATGACAAATTAGATGACCTTTTTTAATGAGTTGTACAAAAGCCCTCAGTTAAACTCTAGAGAGCCAGGTGCTAAGATAGAGTGATTATCAGTCGAGACAAATATCAGATGCAGTATGGCATTTTGTTATATGTCAGTGTCTGCGCTTGTAAAAATCTGCACAATGATAAGAGATTATCTTAAAATTTCAAAACCTCTGGAAATTATTTCTTTCTTGTATTTATATATACAGTAAAGTCTCGTTATATCGATAGCGGATATATCGATAGTCCCGGTTATATCGATGCTATTTCTATGCACGCACGGAGAAAATTACATGCAAACAGGGTCGGATATATCGATAGTCCCGGTTATATCGATATTTTTTCGGACTCCCTTGAATATCGATATAACGAGACTTTACTGTATATAATTTTCCCCCAGTGGTTTCTACAAGATGTTGCCATTTTCTGGGAACCCCATGCACTTTTGAGAGAGAAATCCTTTATTTTTCCCACAATTGAGACATTTTGTTTGGTTCAAATAATAACAATGCAAAGTGAATAAAAAAAGTATATTGCATAAAAATCTGGAAAGTTGATTCAAATAGGATTGCAGTACATACCAAAAAATAGTGAGGAATAAGCGGTTCGAATATGAATGAATAAATGAATAATCCACCCATCCATCCATTTTCTGTACCGCTTATTCCTCATTAGGGTCGCAGGGGGTGCTGGAGCCTATCACAGCTGTCTTCGGGCACGAGGCGGGGGACACCCTGAATTGTTTGCCAGCCAATCGCAGGGCACACACAAAGACGAACAACAGTCACACCTAGGGACAATTTGTAGTGGTCAATCTGCCTCCATGCATGTTTTTGGAGTGTGGAAGGAAACCGGAGGATCCGGGGAGAACATGCAAACTGTACATAGGGAGGCCGGACCGGGACGCAAACCGGCGACCTCTGCATACCCATGAAAATTTCAATTGTGGCTTTGATTAATAAGCTATTTCTTGAAAATTACAACCACACATTATTCGGTTTATGGAAGACCATTCACCAGAGTTTTCAGCTATTTCTGTCAATTTGTAGTCAATTTATGGCTTTCCCAAGATGTGTTCCAAATGTCCACCATTTCGTTGCAAGCAAACCTGTACTCTTCTGACAAAGTTGTCAATCACTTTTACACACTCCTCTTTCAGGAGAAAACATTGCTGCAGTGAGGGACTCAGTAGGACACATCTTTTTGGGTCACCCTCCCGAATGGTCTTGGTCTTCCATAAACTGAATAATGTGTGGTTGTAATTTGAAATAGCTAGCTTTTTAATCAAAGCCACAATTGAAATTTTCATGGGTACGCATCTTTTTGGGTCACCCTGTACAAAAAGCATGCATGAAAACAATGATGACATTACGTATCTGCTTTTATTTGACCCTGAGCAACCAATAGGAGAACCGTCATTTCTTTAGGTACATGTGAAATATCGCAAGAATGTTTTATACTGCTGCAATGATCAACCATATCACATGTTTTTCCAATATCAAGCAGCCTAACTTGAAGCAATTTTAACAAAGGTATGTGTTTTACATTGTACTGGTCAAAATGTCATAATTTCATTTTACTGCATATGAATACCAGCTCCAAATATCAGTTAATGCCCTTCTCTGCTCCAAATGATCAGTATTAGTATCAACCCTAAAAAGACATAGCAATCTATTTCTAGCTAAGTGCTCTACTTTTTTGTTTCTTAATTATTATTTTTTTTTTTCTTTTCTTTTTTTTTCAAAATGTCCACATAGGTCATCATATTATTATGCTTATGAAACTGTGTGACCTTTATAGTTGCATATTAATTTTAGATTCAAATATATATAATACAATGAGACCATTGTTTAAAAAGAAACAACCACACATAGATAAATGAGATAAAGCAAATGTATTTGTCTAAAAGATAATACGGTAGTTAAAGATTGCAGATATGCTGTGTAGCTTACCAAAGTTACCAAGGCTGTTTTCCCGAGTGTCCACGCAGATTTCCAGTGAAGTCACCTGAGATAGGTCTTTTGTTCGGCACAGTAATTCCTGTAAAGGGCAGGCTCAACTCAGGACTGTTGCCTATCATGTATTGTGTAAATTCGACTGAATTTCTATCTCCAGGACAGGTGTCAATGTCAAGGCCCGGCCGAGTGCCAGATCTGGCCCACCACATCATTTTATGTGTGCTGCAAAGCAAACCGTAAGTACTCCAAAGCAAACCGTAAGTACAATGTGGCCTGCGACAAAAATGAGATTGACACCCCTGAACTACAATGTTTTAAATAGCCATCACATACAGAAAAGCATTGTTGTCAAACAGTAAGTATAGTTTTTTTTTTTTTTAATGTTGCTGTGCCGATGACCATTTTGTATTTGGGAGCCTTTTACTCAGCATCTTCATCTTTATTAAGTTCAGAGAGTTGTTTGATCTGTAGCCACAAGTGGACATAAGCTAGTGTCTTCTTGTGCCGGTCCCAAGCACAGATAAATACAGAGGGGTGTGTCAGGAAGGGCATCCGATGAAAAAGCTTGGCCAAAACAAACATGCGAATCAAACCTCTGAAGATGGAGGAAACTGATTCGCTGTGATGACCCCTTGAACGGAAAAGCCAAAAGGTATACATACACAAAGGAAGAGAACTAGAAATGTCAATATAATGGAGGCAATTCACACTTGATTTACAGTAGGTACAACATATTCACTATGTGGGCCATATAAATATAACTGTACAGCATCTGTGACCCATCTGCCCATCTGGTGCACCTGGAAAGTGACAAAAAATGTATCCTTCCACCCATCTATTTTCTGATGCGCTTATCCTCACATGGGCCATGGGAGCTGCCAGCATCTATTCCAGCTGTCTTCAGGCGGCATGTGAGGTTCACTCTTAATTGTTTGCCAGCCAATTGCAGGATAGACAGAAAAATAAACATTCACACTCACTCTCACACCAGGGGAAATTTTGGAGTGTTCCATTGACCTGCAATGCATGTTTTTATCATAAAAATACTTCAAAAATGTGCATATGTATTTTCAAATTAGTGCGGTGAATAATATATAACTGTGTATATGACTTGGACAACCGACGTCTCCGGACAAGTTGTGTCCATAATTTGTAAAATGGCTTCAAATGACTTCTACTTTGGGTATTTTAATAATAAGATTCCACCGCATATAGCTATATATTACGTTTTAAGACTCACGCTGCACATTCAGGAAGTCTTGTTTTTGAGTTGGTGACGAGTCCGTGTGTGACGTCAGTAAACCGCCTCCTGACCGTAAAAAAGACGCATTGTAGCGTCTTTCCATCACGTCAATGTATTTTGCTGTGCTGTTTCTTTTTTTTAAACCTTGTGTTGCACCCAAAAGCCAGCAGAGGGAGTCCAAGCTTCATGGAAGGAATTTATCAGCCTGTGGAAACGGGCTGATTCATTCCTCACAGGAGCTGGTCGCCATTTTTCTGCTTCTTTTGTGGGACGCGACAGTGCAGTCCTGATGCCTCAAAATGACACGGAAGGAGTTCTTTAATCGATGGCAAACATGTATGCTTTCCTCTTCAGAACTATTTGAATCATATTCATAACTGGATGTGTAACAAGAAAGCATATTCTCCGAATCTGAAGCCATTGTTTGGATTCTCCAGCAATGCAAGACGTCTTGGCATGATGTCACGAACTGGGGGCGGGACTTGCGGGAAAATGCCCAATTCGCAGCTAAATTTTTTCCAGATTTTGGACAATTTAAGTCATTTTTATTGGTGTTTTGCATTTCAATAAAAATATCATATTGTGTGTTTTGGGTATTTTAGATGCTATAAAATGTTTTTCTGATGTCAGTTAAAAAACAAAAAAGTGACATTGGTTGCCCTTTAAGAGTATGATCTCTGCTCTTTTAAAAAAAAAAATAATTTTGTGTATGAGAACATAATCTTAGTATTCAATTAAGCCCATTTTTCACAAAGAGCAATTCAATGTGTAAGTAAATTGAGAAGGCATCATGGTTTTTTGATTATTTGATTCTTTTGATGACATATTTGTTCTGTGATGTGCAGGGAGACTTTTCTTATGGTCAATTCCCGGCATATATAGAAAAACAAGCAGTGAATATACACACTCACACACAGTTAGCACACATGTTTTTTGGAATGTGCGAGGAATCCCAAACACCCTAACAACAAAACCCACAAGCCTGAGGAGAACATTCTAACTTCACAAGAAATGCCAACTCTATTATTAAAGACCAGAACCTATCCACTCTTATACAGTTTTCCTTACTTCTGCGTAAGCTCTCAGTCGTACAGCAGTGGTCCATCGATGAAAAGGTTTCTTCAGCCGTCATCTGTACTTCTTTGAAGGTGTCGGACGTTTCGCTTCTGATCCAAGAAACTTCGTCAGAAGTTTGCTGACAAAGCGAAACGTCCGACACCTTCAAAGAAGTACAGATGACGGCTGAAGTTTTTCTTACTACAACTGAAATGAATAGATTTGATTACATTTGTTATTTTGATGCTCACAAATACTGGGTGTATTAGGATCAACCCTTTCGATAAAGTGAATTGAATTTACAATATCAATGAAGAGCGTATATTTATCCGTGTGTCTTTTGTGACCTTACCAGCCTCTCCTGGGACAGATACTGCTCCACTGTTGCTTCTGCCTCATCACAGACATTCATGACTGGAGCTGGGTTGAAGGGGGTTGATTCATCCAACACAGTCAACTTAACGCGGCCAGAAATTGGCCGAATTTCCCGCATACTACACGCGACATCCATTACTACGTACTCGCGGCAAACCAAAAAAAAATCTAAATTTAAATTATGCGCCTCTCTTTACTTTTAGCATTGCCCTATGAAAAAAGATACTTCAGGCATGTCTGTCACCCGACGACCGCCACTCGGCTGTGTCGACTGTTTTGCATGACAACCATCACTCATCTTCCTGGATACGGCAATGGCATTGCGATGACTTGACGGGAAATGTAGTATAGCTCAACTCCGAAATACGGAAGTAAGAAACAAAAAACTACGCAAATCGTCATCGACTGTAATTAAAACGGGCATTTTTTTCTCATTGAAAACGAAACTTATACATGGCCTCACCGATGTCTAGGAACTACGCAGAAGAGACAGAAGTTTAATTGGTTATTTGCTGAAAACAGTCAAAGTCGGGGTCCCCATTTTCCTGTTACGTGTGCGCTCTCCCGCGAAATGCGCGCGACAGGCAGCCGCTGCTCGTGCACACTGGGGCGGTTATGTGTGGGTCTTTGCTGGGCGTGGGCTACACTCGCTCCCCGGTCCCAACTCCCCATCCTCTCTCACTGGAACCACATTGTTCGAGGGCACATTTCACTCGAAGCGATGAGTACCTCGGTCATCCTCTGCTGTTTAGCGGAAGAAAAGAGAACCGTTCGTGCCATATCATAACAATTCGACTATTTGAAGACGACCGGAAACGGTGCGAAGGCTGTTTGGATATATTGAATTGAAGGGGAACTTGAGTTGGAAAATTTACCCATCTGGCAGACAAAACATCGCTAATTTGAGCTCAGCTTTTTGTAAGTATGCAGTGAACGCCTTTTTCAGTTTCTAAGATGTTGATGATGAATTACGAAAAATGTGTCCTCTTTTGTTTCGCGTTGTGTCTTGATGTCCACCGTTACTTTAGCTAGCAATTGTTGTGAGGTGTAATTGACAACCAGTCATCTCTTCCATTACATGCGTGGATTTATTTCGATCTTCGCGTTGGCCCCTCATAAATAATGCACGTGCAGTTGGCGCAATTATTATTCTGAACGATGAGTCCGTAGTATAGTGTTTAATTTTGGAGTAGGCTACTTGGTGCCTCGAAAACAGAATAGCAAGCAGATTCGTATTAAATGACTGCACCCCTAAAGAAATACATACAAACGATACCGTTTTCTTCGCTCGCTGTATTCGCGCGGACCAAAAGGAGACACCCTGTCACACTGTGGGGAAACTACAAATGTATCACTGCGGTAGTTGGATTATTTACCAGGCTTGAAGGCTGTTATGATGCTTCCTCTGAAAATGTTGCTGACTATGAGTGTCATTTTCAGATCGTGGCTGAAAGGCTGGATGTACAGTATATTAAATGGCCACAACATTAGGCGCACCTGCACAATTCAGCAATATTCCATACACGCTACAGCAGGGATCACCAATCTGGTGCCAGTTGTCACCAGGTAACCCCGAAGGACCACATGAGGAGCGTGCAAGGTTGTCTTAATGTAGTTCACTGGTGAAGTTATTGTTTTAATGTTTTCATGTTTGCACAGATTTCCAGAAAGAAAGTGTTGCTTCTTGATAGTTAAGGCATATCCCGTGTTCGTACTCGCGACAAACCACATTGCCGATGTGTTGTGCTATGCAGCACGTTTACGACACCATCCATCCATTTTCTAGACCGCTTTATCCTCATTAGGGTCGTAGGGGCTGCCTATCCCAGCCCAGGCACTAGGCGGGGGACTCCCTGAATTGGTTGCCAGCCAATTGCAGGGCACAAAGAGACAAACAACCATCCGCACTCACACTTAGGGACAATTTGGAGTGTTCAATCAGCCTGACATGCATGTTTTTGAAAAGTGGCATGTTTAAATCACTTAATTTACCGTAACAGCTAGCGTGCTCATGAGAGAAATTGTTGCTGTGTGATTAATAGATGTGAACATATGTAAACCACAATAACAGTCATTATTTTTCCAAGTTCTTCAAATTTGAAAACTAGTTATTCATTAATTTATTGTGCGCTCCATCTGTAATATATGGAGAAGATTAAACGCTCTAATGGCTTCCCCAAATTCATAGCGGCCCCTGAGAGGAAACCGTAACAACAATGTGGCCCGCGGCAAAACATGAGTTTGACAACCTTGCTGTCAGACAATTGCTCCAGGCAGGATTATGGCCTTGTCAAATGTTGGAACTTTTTTGTTGTTGACGATGGTCACACTGTAAAACAACCAGAATAAAATGTGAAGATGCATTGTTTTTATGATCAGAAATGGGAGGAAAAGAGAAGGAAAGGAGAGCATGGAACCCTTTCTTGGATGGTTTGAAGAGGGTGGTATGGACCTTCCTCTAAAAAGAACTTGAAGAAAGAAATGTGTTTAATAACACCACATTAGCTAATCAGTTACGAGTGTTTCGGTTGTCAACTCTAGTATGAGTTCTTCATATACTTTTCAATATTTTCCCTTTTTGTGCAAGTCATATTTTGTTTGTGAAAACCACATACAGTTTCTCGTCACAAATATCGGTCAGTGCCGGAGAAGCAATTGAAGGACAATCTAGTACATATTTGACAAGACCCAACAAAAGTCTGATGCCCCAGATGCCGCACGACCAATCATTGAGTATGACATACTACACTGGATATGGCACGTCAAGAAACCTCAGAAGCAGCTATGAGACGTGTGTCAGCACAAAATCAGACAACCACTCCTCATGACAACTCTTCTTCTTTTCCTTTCGGATTTTCCGTTCAAGTTGTCGCCACAGCGAATCAGTGTTCGCCATCTTCAGAGGTTCGATTCGCATGTTTGTTTTGGCCAAGCTTTTACGTCGGATGCCCTTCATGACACAACCCTCTGTATTTATCTGGGCCTGGGACCGGCACAAGACTCCTCATGACAACAATGGCATTAAAACAGGAGTTTTCAGAAAACATTTTTTCTCATCCCATGATATTTTATGGTGTTTTAACAAAACATTATTTTAATAAATAACAAACTGTTCAAGTGTTGTCACTCAATGTTATTTAGTCAAATGCCCCTCCTTAATTGAGGAAGCATCAAAGTCCGTTGATGAAGTTTTCAATGAGTCATTCATTTATTCAGGCTGCAGTAAATCAGCTGTATCAAGTCCACCTATAGTACTAGATGTGTTGTGTATCTGTCATCCTCTCTGTGAACATCTGAGCCTAACAACTCCTAACCTATTCCAATTATGAGATTGACTTCTCTGTTATACTTTAACGATGCTTAAAATATTCTTAATTTCCTGGATTTTTTTAAATGTGTCGCTGTGAATTTGGGTACGATATTTTGTTTTCTAGTCATGCAATAGAATACAACACAACACATCTTTTTTTACAGCACTTTCAAAACAGCTGTGGCTGAAACAAAGCTTAACAGAACAGTTAACATAAAATAACAACATGTTGTAGATGATAGAACGCAACAGATGGACAGTCATGCAATAGTAACCACTATTCTTGCATATGCCTTGTTTGGAGTAGTTATTGATGAAAGAAGAGAAAGTCAAAATGTTCTTTTACCAGTGGGTTAGTGACATGCTCTAAATCTGCATGACTTCCCACATGGCAACTACAAGCTAACATTGAAAATAAACAAGAAGCGGTAGTGTCCATTGACTAAACACAACAACAACAAAAAAGATTTTTTCACATCTTGCATGTAAATTCACTTTAAATCCAAGCGCCGATTCTCACTTCCAACTGTGCATCTGTTTATGCTCACATTGACTCATCATCCACACCTCCAGCAGCCATCCATCCAGCCGCACCAACACAGACTGTCCAATAGCATTGACATGTCCGCTGAACAAAATAGGGCGGTGAAAAATGCTGCCCATTACAGGTGCAAAAACACAGATGTCCCGGGGCTGTCTCGTGGAGAAATTGAAATAGCACCATTCTCTTCATCAAAATCAGTGCTGGTACACAAGGCCGCTGACAAGGCACAACCAGCAAGCACGTATTGGTCTCCTTTGAAGTGTCATAGCCAAAACATTGAAAACAGCCCACAACCAAGGACAAAGCACACCAAATGGCAAAACAAATACCCCTCCTCTTAAAAAAAGAGCTCTGGAAGAACTTTGGCAGATGGCTATCAACTGCATTTTGAAGATCGGAAATTACTTAAATTTCAAGGGAGAGTTATGCTTTTTTTTTTCTATTATTTTGAAGATGTCCATATTAAATGACCTAATACAAATGTGAATTATTTTATCTGTATTTCTCTCGCAGTGGTCTACTCCGCTGCTTGCAAGAAAGACCAACCAGTGAGGTTAGCAGCATTCTGTCTGATGAAAAGCTACTTGGCTCCTATAACCTTGTCCTTTGTGGAGGTCAGCTGCCTCCATGGTCTCACTCTGCATCAGCTGCCCAAAGAATGATCCCTGTAGAGTTGATCTTCACACAAAAACTACGAGAAAAAAAAGATATTCTTTCAAAAATGTTAATGCAAATTGTGGGATCTCCTTCATGGTTTCCAGTTTTGGTCACGCTTAGACTTGGATGAAAATTTGATAATTAAGCATTGATTTTGGTTATATGCAGGCATTCACCCTTTCAGAATCTAAATATTGGCAATATTTGAAAGGTGTAAACATACGCCAAAACCCGATTATGCTCATATTTGGGTTTTCTAAAATATGAATCAGGGTCACATATTTTTTAACATGAATGTTTGATCACGTAAATGCTTGTGTTACTACATTCAAACAGAAGATTATATCCGTAAGGAATCTTGTTTTGAGTATAGGATGTATTTGTATGCATGTCTGCTGTGCAGACCCCTGGAAATACACAGGCAAACAGGAGGAAATTCAAACATCGCACATCACAGAACCACACTTTTGTAACAGGGAGGAAGGCAACTACTTTATCAGTTTAGGGAGTGGCAAGAATATAATGCATTTTGTTGACAGTAGAAAGTAAGACTCGTAAATTACATCTATTTATCTCATGATGTTGTCCATGTGTCGCTGTTTAAATTGAGACATTCCAATTGCAATGTTCAGTATACAGGAGTAACTGTGTCCTTCCGCATGTAAACAGGTTATCCCTAATGTTTCAGAAAACAGGATTTTGAACTTAATGCTGGTATGCCACTGGGTGTTGAATGTTTCCAAGTGTTTGTTTGTTTGTTTGTTTGTTTGTTTGTTTGTTTTTTGTCAGCATTGTAAACAATCACACAGGTATTGGCAGGACCTTCCCGAATCATTTTAATGGTTGCAGTTTTTCTGGTCACATCAAATGATCACCAAAATTTATTTGGGACAAGAAACTGCTTGAGAGCATTAAAATTGTTAGCCACGGGCTTTGCGAAAATTTGTGACTTCGAACGATCCCTTACAAAAAATAAAATAAAACAATATTCATGGGATGCACACACACTTTCGAACCCTTGCTGCTCAGTGTCATGTGACCTAAATCCAAATATAAAGTTAGCGTTAGTCGTCCTTAAAGGACAACTGACATCTCCGGACAAGTTGTGTCCATAATTTGTAAAATGGCTTCAAATGACTTCCACGGAGCGTATTTTAATAAGATTCCACCGCATATACAGTAAAGTCTCGTTATATCGATATTCTCGGGAGTCGGAAAAAATATCGATATAACCGGACTATCGATATATCCGATCCTGCGGCATGTAAATTTTCTCCTTGCGTTCATAGAAATAGTATCATAATAAGCAGTACTATCGATATAACCGATATCGATATAACGAGACTTTACTGTAGCTATATTTTACGTTTTAACACTCACGCTGAATAGTCAGGAAGTCTTATTTTTGAGTTGGTGACGAGTCCGTAAGTGACCATCACGTCAATGTATTTTGCTGTACTTGTGTTGTCTGGGGACCTCATGTTGCACCCAAAAGCCGGCAGATGACGGCGTCCAAGCGCCATATAAGGAATTCATCAGCCTGTGAAAACGGAGGTGGCCACAGGAGGTCGCCATTTTGTGCCTCTTTTTTTGGGTGAGAGATTTTCCCCCAATGTTGCCTCAAAATGGCACAAATAAATTCTTTAATCGATTGCAAACATGTATGCTTTCCTCTTCAGAACTATTTGAATCATATTCATAACTGGATGTGTATATAACAAGAAAGCATATTCTCCGAATCTGAAGCCATTGTTTTGATTCACAAGCAATGCAAGATGTCTTGGCGTGATGTCACGAACTGGGGCCGGGACTTTTTGAAAAGCTCAATTTTTTGCAGATTTTGGACACTAAGTCATTTTTCGTTGTACTAAATTCATCCTGTCTACTTGATAACTAATGTTAAGCAGATTCCTTACTTACAGACAGTGTATTGTCGGTGTTCAAGTACCTGACATGTTTCGGCGACTACTTCTGCCTTCGTCAGAGTGTCACGGATGTTGCTGTGACGCGCCATTTTCAGCTGGTGTTGCTATGAGGGCGTGACCTACCTGTCAGAACTGACAGGCAAGCCACGCCCTCAGATAGTACAGGACAGACTCAAAACAGACAGGACACTCAAAAAACGCACAAATCTTACAGCACAAGACATAACCCAGCTACTTCAATTCATAGCCACATCCACATATTTCCAATACAAATACACCATATACAGACAAAAAGAAGGGTTCGCCATGGGGGACCCACTCTCTGCCATCATGTGTGGATTCTTCATGGAGGACCTGGAACAGAAAGCACTTTCAACAGCCCCGGAAATATACAAACCAACACTATGGAAACGGTATGTGGACGACATCTTGGAAAAAATCAAAACAGGACATACGCAACAGCTCACTGAACACCTCAACTCCATAGACACCACAGGCAGTATCAAGTTCACCCATGAAGAAGAAACAAACCACTCCATCGCCTTCTTGGACTTGAACATACACCACACGGACAACGGGGACATCAAAATAAAAGTACACAGGAAACCTACACATACTGACCAATATCTCCTTTGGACATCTGAACACCCCACCATTCATAAGTTGTCAGTCGTCAGAACATTACATGAACGCACCACAATAATCACGGAAGACAAAACACAGGAGGAAAAACATATACAACACGCACTGAAAAAATGCCAATATCCCCAGTGGGCAATAACTAAAGGGGCAGAGCAGGTCAAAAACAAAAACAACACAAGACAGGGAAGAAAGAAAAAGCAAACAAACAAACAAGAACACAGAGCAATGGTAACACTACCGTACATAAGAGGAATCACAGAACGCATACAAAGGGCACTGAGGAAACACAACATAAACACACCGGTCAAACCACACACAACTCTCCGTCAAATCTTGGTACACCCAAAGGACAAAATACTCCCGGAAAACAAATGTAACTCAATATATGAAATCCCATGCAAGTCATGCAATAAATCATACATCGGGGAGACAGGAAGGAGTTTCAATACAAGAAAGAAAGAGCACAAGAACGAGTGCGAGAAGGAGACGGCAACAATCCAAACAAGAGCAATAAAAGAACAAGCACAACAGGAGCACCATAAATCAGCCATCACGGACCACTGCAAAAGAGAGAACCACATCATGGACTGGGAGAAGGCCAGAGTCATCCGCACCGAAGACAACAAACATCAGCGCTGGATCAGGGAGGCCATTGAAATCCGAAAGCGAGGACCAAGGACCATCAACAGGGATGAGGGAGCTTACATGCTCTCTACTACCTGGAGCAGCATCCTGGAGGGACGAGCGGACAACGGGGGGCGTGGCTTGCCTGTCAGTTCTGACAGGTAGGTCACGCCCTCATAGCAACACCAGCTGAAAATGGCGCGTCACAGCAACATCCGTGACACTCTGACGAAGGCGGAAGTAGTCGCCGAAACATGTCAGGTACTTGAACACCGACAATACACTGTCTGTAAGTAAGGAATCTGCTTAACACTAAGTCATTTTTATTGGTGTTTTGCATTTGACTAAAAATATCATACTGCATGTTTTGGGTATTTTAGATGCTAGAAAACGTTTTTCTGGTGTCAGTTAAAAAACAAAAAAATGACGTCGGTTGTCCTATAACATATACTGTACAGTTTATGAAAATGTACAAGAGGTCAGAAAACATACTGAAGTCTTTCTGGACTGTTCAAATTCGCTTTATGGCCTCAACAAGGACAATAGGGATTGCTGGCTTATTCGTCTGCCAGTCAACACTTGCTTGGATGTGTCAAGGTTTGCAAGGTGGTGATGGCAGATGTGGATCCCAAAAAGGCAGGAGTGAGGAGCAGGTTGTATTTGAGAAATTGTATTAAAATAAAGTCAACGGGAACAAAATCTAAAACATCAAAGTCATTCAAACAGAAAAATACAAAGTATCAAATAAAGACCAAGAGTAAAAGTCTGCCAAGATGAAACAAACGCATGCACACATGCATATAACATACATCAACAATGACCCGACAGCGAATGGTCGTGCCGAGAGTCCCTTTGAGTGTCACTGATTGTAACGACCATCACCTGCGAGGCAGCAGGCAGGGCTGACAGTGCTACCCGGTGGTCGCCAATCCGAATGTGGCAGTCCGCCAAGGCTCGGGACGACCAGCACCTATGCAGGTCTAGGCGGGGCCGACAGCGCCACCCGTTGGTCGCCAACCAGATCATGGCAGTACTCCCCCTTCACGGGACTGCTTCCAGAAGTCTGAGGCAGCCTGGATTGATTATAAGAAAGCATATGACTCGATGCCACACACATGGATCACTGATTGCTTGGAGTTGTATAAGGTCAACAGGACCCTGAGAGCCTTCGTTGCAAACTCGATGAGGATGTGGAAAACTACACCAATGGCAAGCCACTAACGCAAGTGTCCATAGTGACATATACCAAGGTGATGCACTCTCCCCACTGCTGTTCTGCATAGGACTGAACCCCCTCAGCCAAATAATCGCCAAGATGGATATGGATACCGCCTCAGATATGGAGCTACAATCAGTCACCTCTTCTACATGGATGACATAAAGCTGTATGCTAAGAGCGAAAGAGACATAGACTCCCTGATCCACACAACCAGGATCTACAGCAGTGACATCGGGATGTCATTTGTGCTGGAAAATGTAGTCGGATGGTGACTAAGAGGGGCAAGGTAGTCCACACTGAAGGGGTCCCACTCCCTGAAGGAACAATAGCAGACATTGAAAACAGCTACAAGTACCTCGGTATACCACAGGCCAATGGCAACCTCGAACTAGCAACAAGGAAAGTGGCTACGACCAAATACCTACAGCTTGTGAGGCGAGTCCGAAGAAGCCAGCTCAATGGCAAGAACAAGACCCGGGCAATAAACAGCTATGCCCTGCCAGTGATCAGATACCCTGCAGGAATAATAAGGTGGCCAAAGGAAGAGATTCAGACCACTGATGTTAAGACCCGAAAACTCCTCACCATGCATGGATGGTTCCGTCCTTAGTCCGGCACCCTGAGACTGCCTCCAAGCAGCATGGCTCTGTTGAATTTTCAATGTCAATCACCAGTTACCACTTGTGTCATTTCCGTTTGGGCAGGTATCTGTGTTCATTCAAACTGTGCAACCTCTCTACAGTTTCGTAGTCCGTACCTAATCAAGTGAATTGTGACAGTCTTGGTTTTTTTACGATTGATTGCTAGCTTTGTTGTTATTTTAAATGAAAATAAATTGAAAGTGGTGTTTTATGAATTCACCTTGTTTGTTATTTATTGGCACATTAGAAAGTAGTCTGTCGATCCTGTTAAAATAAGCATCAAATGTTCACAAAATGTTAGCCTGTCAACATTTTAACACATCTTGATGTATCTTCACCTGAGCCTAAAGGTGTTTTTGCATCGACATGTATGTACACTCGTTTCACATTGACAAATCACTTGCTTATATCACCAGGCACCTCATCAATAAGCAATATTGATGATCCAGTTCTATTAGCAGCTACAAGTTGTGATGCCATAATGGTGCATTTAGCCCATTTAGCTTGTGATCTATTTTCCCTTGGTTCCTGACATGTTCCCTTTCCTTTTCCAACCTTCAGGTGCATTTTTGCTCTCATCTAATTTGCACACATTTGTAGACTTCCAAAATGACAGTGGTTTATTCACCTTTGGAAAAAATGCAGCCAGCAAACAATGAAATCAAATTGGGCCACCAATCCTTTTGTCATAAAAGAAATACGAGTGTCCAAGCACTTTGCCAAAACCTTGAGGCTAAGAAAGTCAGAAAGATACAGTACCCATTATGCCCGTGTCATACAAGGAGGCCTCCACTGACACTGGTTTGGGTGCTCGGAGCCAGCTGTTCCAACAAGGTTCAGAAACAGTTGATATGAGAACCTAATGCTGCTATGTCATGGCAATGTCCTTAGTTATGGAGTGTGCCTTTCAGTCAATCATTAACAGCAGTGAGCAAGCCATGGTTAATCGAAGTGTGCCTGACACAGAGGTTTTGAATGACCAAGAACTCAAAGGAAGATACACTGAGCACTCCATGTGTGTGTTTATCCAGGTGCCCCTCTACCAGTGAGGTGCGGTGAGGTTCATGGCTGGTGAGGCTCTGACATCATCACAATCAGATTTACAAACATATGAACTCAACAGAGTAGCTTATTCGCCATTTGATTGGCAACAGTTAATGTGTTTTGTTTAAAATGTCATGTCAGCATTCTTTATATACCCTGCAGCATCGAAAAAAACGTATTTAAAAAATAGGTTATTATCGTGTTGCCTTTACTTATAAATTAAGTCCATGCCCCGCTCCTTCTGAAGAAAGGCATCAATACCTTCTTTGTATAAGCCTTCTTTATCTTTCTTCATTTTTAAAAGTCTCTCTATTTCTTTCAATTTTGACACAAAAAAATGACTGGATGGTTGCACTTAACTTGCTAACTGTTTACTGTAGCTTGCTCTCACTAATTCTATTATTCTGCAGCCTATGAGGCGCAAGAAGAATCTCTAATAACCAGCGCCCCCTGTCATGAGGCAGGAGAACTGTGTGCCTCACCTACGCACAGTTTTGATAAAAATAAAATAAACACTACAAAACTAGATAATATACACCAGCTAAACTGTAGAAATTTAGTTCATATACTAAACGTGTTTGAACACTTTAATAGCAATATGCAGATGGACAGCAATGCGGTCTCACTGCAGAGCAAGCCAGCACAGTTAGCATAGTGATTGCGCAATCCACGGTGAGGCTCAGCCGGCTGCTGCCTCACCGCTCGTCTCCACTTAGTATTTGAACGGCAAATGTGAAAATTCAGCAATTTTGAAAAAAAAAATCCAAAAATGGTGAAGTTAAATGGAAAAGAACTTTTAAGTACAAATCACTAAATAAATATAACCGTTTAATTTATTTTGTCATTTGATACTTCGATGATGACAGGCCTGACTGCACGTCACTGCCCTCTACTATATTTGAGTAATATTCACTCCAGCTGTGAAACATAGATTATGATTATGACCTTTTTCTGCGTAGAGGTTTTCTGCATTAAAAATGACATCATTCAAGAAATATGTGGTCCTACCTGAGGTCATTTGGTCACAGGCCATAATCTTAGCCTTTTAACCATCATGAGGAATCCATAGAGATGCACAATGTAATTATGTAATGATTATTGCTCTGATGTTAGGATTTATGACATTACATCAATAAATTCAATAACAAAAAAAGTCAGATTACAAGAGTATACAAGAAAAAAAAATACGAATGAAAATCCAGTGGAGCCTCACTTTGTTGTCGGTGGGCTCTTTTTTTATTGAATAGGCAAAGGATCTGTAATGCTGTCATCAAACACAAGACAGCTGCTTCCCAATACGTAGGGACTCACTGTGATTTTGATCTTCTAAATTCTAGTCAGAAATTCCGGTGACGGTGTTGCCTTGTCAGTCATTATCATCCATGTACAGTATTTCATAATTGTGACTGTAAGCACAGGGTTGCTATGGCCCGTTGGCAGAATTAGCGTGTGGTTGACCATGGGTGACTAGCCCGAACTTGTGTCTGATGTAATCTTGCTAAACCTCCATGGAAGCTTCTCTTCGTAGCCCACACTCATCGTGTATCATCATGTCCACCACTGCTCTGTGTTCCAGTCACTTTCAGTTCATGGACTCGTTACGTTTTTGGTCAATTGGAAATAGCCCGAGTGTCACGTTCCCATCACATGCAGCAGTTATAGTCACCCATTTGACTGATTTGTGAACCCTTTGATTCCAGCACAACATCAGAACCACCCAAATGCCTCGGTGTATTTTTGATGCCAGTCATAATTGCACATTTCATTCGTTGACACTGTGCATCAGCATCCAATTCCCCGAGCACCAACATTTTTTAAATGCACAGCAATGCTGAAAGAAATATTTTATACTGTTAATGATTGTACATTTGTATTTCTTCGCTGTTTTTTTTAAACAAACAGCTCAAGCCTTCATTCTTTGACGGATACATGTTATATCCCAACAATGTACTGTAATTTTTTTCATGACTATATATCGTGATGAATTTATTATTCGTTAAAACAGCCATTTATATTTAGACACTTGAATAAAAGAGCTCAAAATATCCACCTTAAATAGTTTCTGAATCCTATTGCATTTGACATGTCATGTTTCGTTTTGTATCTAAGTCTGAAAGTCAAAGAGGAGAAGTATTTTTTTTTTGTCTAAAGAAGATAGACCATGTTTTTTTTTGGTATGGATCCATACATCCATAAATATACTAGCCCTTCAATGTCAGCATTTAAAGTTAGAAACTCATACAATAAGTCAAATGTTGCCAGAACTTCGACATGCTAAATGGATAAATGACAAAAAGAGCGCATCTACGTTTTGGAAAAACTGCCCCTCAGGAATGTGAAGCCTCGAGCTGCCCCTATATCATGCTCCTTTTTCTGTTCTCTCATACTGAGCGGGAACGCTGAGTACCTTCAGCACATTTTTAACATTTCGCTGTGAGAATCCAACTCAGCCCCATTCTATTTGCTCTCTCATCTCATCATTTTGTTCTAATCCGTATTCTTCGTCGGGCTGGTTGATATATTATAAAATGTTCTATCACGGTGTAGCCCATTTTATATCATAACGATAATATATTTTCAGTTAATCTGTAAAAATTAATACAACACACTATGAATGCTTACCTTTTCTCTTTATTTCCAAGTGACATTAAACAGACCTGTATCAAATGGCAACTGCATCCAGTTGTGCAGTGATATAAAATTAGCCAAATGTAAACAGAAGCACAGTAACCTATGTGTAGAAATGTGAGAATTAACATAAGAAGAAAAATAATTATGATTCTGACAGAAATGAATTTCAGTAATTAACATGAATCTTCTTTTTCTTTCGGCTTTTCCCCTCAAAGGGTCGCCACAGCAAATCAGTGTCCTCGATCTTTAGAGGTTTGATCCGCATGTTTGTTTTGGGCAAGCTTTTACGTCGTGAATAAATACGTACTGTAAATAAAAAGATGAGCCTGATCCATCCATCTTCTATTCAGCTTATCTTCACAATACAAAGTGTCTTCATATATTAAGCGGTGTACACCCTGAACTGATTGCCAGCCAATCGCACGCCACACATACACAAACAACCATTTGCGGTAGCTCTCACACCTAAGGACAATTTAGAATGTTCCATTAACCTCCCATGCATGATTTTGAAATGTGGGAGGAAATCGTGAGTACCTGGCAAAAACCCACGTAGGCACGGGAGATTATGCTAAGTCCACACGGGAAGGCCAGAGTCTCAATCGAACCCTGCACCTCTGCACTGTGAAGATGATGTGGCAACCAGTCGACCATCATGCCACACACTTCATGAATTGCATTGTGAATGGGATGTCGTAACAGTCATTTCCTGTTTAGCCTTACATGTATAGATTTATTTTGTATAATTTTCTCTCCAGACACTTCTTAAATTCCCTGCCAGGCTCCTCTTCAAATATGGATACGCGCTGCTTTAACATGGTTCCAGCGAGATTTCTGTGAAACATTGTACTCAGTCACTCCTGCGCTTCATTCTGGTCAATCACAAGATGTTAATTTCTCCCCCAATCCTTGATATTTGTAAGAAGTCTAGTTTATTTGCCATAATGGATTGCCTGTGATTACTGACTTTGGAGCAAAACCTAACCATACTATTTGCCGCGGTCGTGAGCCGAGGCTTGTTGGAGCTGTGCTGCTTCAACGCAAGTAGCACTGATCTACTGTAAGCTTGACCTGCTGATGAGTCCACATGGAGTTGATACAAGCTGCCCAGCAAAGCTTTTGCGCATGGTCCCTGCCTTTTATATATGTGGGGAAAAACTTTAATAATCTGTCATTCGCATTTCTGCTATATTTGCATTTTGCTGAGCCTCAAAATGCATACTCTTATGGCAGCCTTGTGGAGTTTGAAGGTGAACCCAGCATCCCTTGATGCAACCTATTTTTTTGTAGCTTTGAATACGGTAAGTGTGGCTGGGGGGGGGGGGGGTTCTCTTCATCCGAACCTTCAGTCGTCCCGTTCATTATTTGCCATCTCATTGTTTATTTTCAGTGAATGTTTGATTTCATTTTGCAGGTTTGTTATGTATGGGAATGTGTATCGTGATTCACTTTGAAGTGTTATTGTTCGCTGCAGCACCTGGTACTAGTGTGTAAGAATGTTTAGTAGAATCTTTTGCCCAGCACATCAATATTTTTCTGTCTGTTTTTTTTCGTAGTGTTTTACAAGGGGTGATAGAAACAATTGGAGAAAACTATGACCCAATATCATCTGTGTGAGATATGACGTGATATCGGTCAGCTCTACTTCTTTGCGTCATTAATCTTAAAATATTGATCAAAGTACATTTAACATTTTTATATGTCCCCAGGTGCTAATGTACATTAAGTTTGTCACTGTGCTAAATGGGAGCCTGTCTGTTTGGTTTTCTTCTCTACAGCTGCAGCAGTGTGTGTGTGTGTGTGTGTGTGTGTGTGTGTGTGTGTGTGTGTGTGTGTGTGTGTGTGTGTGTGTGTGTGTGTGGGTGTGGGTGTGGGTGTGGGTGTGTGTGTGTGAGCCACAGCGGCAAAGATGACAGAGTACAAGCTGGTGGTTGTAGGTGCTGGAGGCGTGGGCAAGAGTGCACTCACCATCCAACTCATCCAGAACCACTTTGTGGATGAATATGACCCTACCATCGAGGTACCCCAGGCTTTCTTTCTTCAATTACATGTTTTACATATTCATACATCCTGGATAAAAAGGTCGCAAAACCATTTAAGATGAAATTACTTGGAAAACCGTTATATTGGTGCATAGTCCTGCTGTTTTATAACATTTACTTTTCTTTTACATTTATCTGGTGAGTAGAAAAAAAGTTAAATCAAGGATGCAATTATTGACTGACTAGTGTTTCTGTGAGTACAGCTCTCTTACAGAAGTATCAAATATATTATGAAAGTAATTCTTCGTACTTGCTTGTAAGATTTGGTATTCCCAAGCCCCACCCCCGCCTCCTCATTTTCTCCCATTTTCGCTCTCTTTTCTCACCACGCCTGCCTCTGGGCAGACAATGTCCTTTTTGTGTATTTGCATTCCTGGTTCCTATGCTCTAATAAACAAAAGGAAGGCACTCCCATGTTTTTGTGGTTACTCCATTGGAGGGCTAAATACTAACTTGGCTCCTCGATTGTGGAGTTAGTATGAGCTAAAATTGGAATGAATAGTGGTTACGTCTAAAGAGAAACTACGAAGCTGTTCACATGGCTGCATGAATTTTTAAAAAAAGTTTCACACTGTCTTCAATGCAGAAAGAGCCTTTTAAAAACTTTTTGTGCAGTCGTGAGCAAGCTTAGCTTGTCAAAATAACTTATCTTCTCTCTCTCTTCTCTCTTTCACCAATGAGTTCTAATTCCTTCATGGCAAAAATGTATTATTTGAAATGGTTCTCACTGGGTACGTTTGCATGCAATCAATATCCAGCTTCCAGTCAACATTCTGGTTTCTGAAATATTCACAAGACTGTAACCTATTTTCATGCGGCAGGACACAGTCATTGCCACAAATTAGTACCTGTATCCCAATTAAAAGGATGATCCACTGACAACACTGTGATGGTTAATAGATGTCATTTGTTACATTCTACTGTGAATAATATACATTATATTCATGTCACTCATCAAGGAATATAGCCCAGGGTTTCCTCCTCTATTCAAATATGTGCTGCTGTCATCCTGAGTCTAACCATGAAAACTCACCTCTCCTTGCTTATTTACGATGAGTTGGGTGCCAGAAGCACAGGCATATTCATGTGTGATATTGCCCTTGAGACAGAAAATAATGTGAAAAATTGTAAGCCAAGTGTCAGTTTCCGCTTTTTGCACATTTTTACATGGGCTTTCAACACCCAAATGTGCTTATTATTCACGTTTTAAAGGATTATTGGCTGCTCAAAAATTGTGGAACCTAGAAGGTTGATTACATTTCCAGATTTTCTCCTATTCATGGCAGAAAAAATACACAGATAAGAAAAGGCAAACCTCAGTTACACTTGTCATGCTCACATATCTGCATGTCAAGGTGAGGTCTTACGTGGTGTCACTGTGTTTAATGAAAATGTATTTGTTATGTTTCTTTTTCAGGACTCGTATAGGAAACAGGTTGTGATTGATGGAGAAACTTGCCTGCTGGACATCTTGGATACCGCAGGTCAGGAGGAATACAGTGCAATGAGGGACCAGTATATGAGGACAGGGGAGGGATTCCTCTGCGTGTTCGCAATCAACAACACAAAGTCTTTTGAGGACATTCATCAATACAGGTGTGGCAAAAATGACAGGAGTGGGCAAATTGTGACCTTGGAATTTGGCAGGTCTGTGTTTTCAGGACCTGTTTGTTTGGGCGCCATGTTTGAAAGTCCAAATGGGGAGGCGTGTGTTTCCATTATGTTTGTGCCAGCTCTCTGCAGTGCTTGGATGATATCGGGCTGTAGCATTTAACACAGCTCAAGAAAGCTTAGCCCCAACTAGGGGATTACGGCACCATGCCAATGACATTGATCCTGACTCAATTAAGGCAGCTGGAGATGTAACTCCCAAGGACAGAGAAGCAAACTGAGACGAAAGAGGAGGACTTCCCTCTACCTTCTTTGAATTTGCAACAAGGCGATATATCTTTGATGGCTCTCCCTTAATTCAGCTACAGAAAATCTAAACAATTTTTTACAGTAAATGGCTTAAATTGACAGATGATTTTAGTAATTCCCTATCTGTAGCAACACACCACTGGTCTGAGCTACAGCTATGACTATTTCAATGTTGAATAATATAAAACAGCTTTTGGGTGTAAAACACCTACGACATTTGATTTATAACGAGGCCATAAACTGAGGTGGGCGCACACCATTAGTGCTGTTGATGAGGAATGCTCTCGCTTTGATCATGTGCATGTGTCCTGCTGCACTGTAACTGAGAGGGAAGGAGCTAATAGATTGATCAGACCCCCTCCTCTTTGTCTGTTTCATTTCACTACTGACTGCCGTAGCAATGAGGCAATGCTGTTTGCCGCCACCTCCATCCCTCCTTCCCTCCCTCCCCAGCACGCTCCTTCCTTCATCAGTTCAGCAGTCCCCTGTGCCATCAGGAACTAGATCCTCGACAGGGTGCTAGTGCTCCCTGGGTGCATAGCTTTCCCATGGTGAAACAACTGCTGTTTGCATTATAAGCCAGGGAGCATTGTTGGGGCAAGTTGGAAAACAACTTAAGACTGCTCATGTTTAACAGGTCTCACCATTTTGTTTTGTGTGTGAACAACAGAGAACAAATTAAACGTGTTAAGGACTCAGACGATGTTCCCATGGTGCTTGTGGGCAACAAATGTGACCTCCCGGCACGCACGGTGGACACCAGGCAAGCCCAGGAACTTGCCCGTTCCTATGGCATCCCTTACATTGAAACCTCTGCAAAGACACGACAGGTACATGTGAAGGTTGAACTCAGTAAGAGGCATGCAGTCAAAACTCACGCATTTATTTATTGTACACCTGATCATATACCAACAACAATTGTTTGAGGTTCAGTGCCACAATTTTGCTATATGTGCATTTTGACGCCCTCTCAACAAATTATGCCAGCGGGATCTCAAATCTGTATCTTTTTTTTCCATGTTGCCCCTGCATTAACAGCTATTAAAGATTATGTCACTAGAATAATTGTGTTATGCTTGGTTGGAGAGCAGAAACACATTTGAAAATAACAATAGCTGCGTATCCCGCTCCCTGAGTCACAGTGATGCATGATGTACGTCAACGTACAGGTTGACCTATTCATTAGTGAACTGGCAGTTGTTCTGTTTGGAGATGGGGTTTTCTACCATTTAGTATGATAACTTGATGAAGAGTAGTGGAGATGATTGCCATGGAAACATTGACTCGCACGAAGGTTTCGCTCTTCCTGATGGGAGGTGTTTATCATGTGACTCATCCCCCCCAAAAAAAAACACCGTTTTGACACCCCCCCCCCCCCCCCACCAAATACGAACTCAACAATTATATATTTTGACTGGAATATGTGTCCAAAGACATAAAACAAAAATTTGTTGTCTGTCTTTGGATATGTGCAGGGAGTAGAGGATGCCTTCTACACACTGGTGAGGGAAATCAGGCAACACAAGCTGAGGAAGCTAAACCCACCAGATGAGAGTGGTCAGGACTGTATGAACTGTCGCTGTGTGGTATCGTGATGAAGGTGAGAGTATGTACTTAGGTTTAAGGTAGACTCAGGCTTACGCCGCAATGCTGCATATTCATGCAGCACAATTAAGAATGCTCGCTTACCACTGTCTTTGCATTTTTTATTGTTTTGATTGTTTTTTTTTTTGTTTTGTTCATTGCCTCAAAATATGTCTTTATACAATTGCCTCATAATTTTCTATCATTACTTTCGCGTAGGTTAGGTTACATACACAAAACACAGAAAAAACTAGGACAGTATGTAGAATGTTGAACTCACAGTGCTAGTACAATACTGTTTGTGTACAATACTGTATATTCATACTTTTGTATCTTCCCACCTTTTCCTCTCCAGCTCCACATTGCAGCTTGGAAAAAAATGGCACAGCACAAGAAGTCACATAATGGACTCAACGTAGGAAGAAAAAAATGAATGACCAAAGTTAAATAAAAGATTGCCATTTTGGTCTTGCAAGAAGAAGCTGAACCAGAGCCATTATGGACCGACTATTGCCTTTGTGGCTATCTTGGCCAACCCTCTTGGGTTTTGTTTCTTTTGTTTTTGATTTTTTGCGCTCCGCGTCGACAGGCGAGCAAAACCACTAATCACTATAACCAACGTCAACATGGTCTTGCTGGGTAACTAACTTATTGTTTTCAGTCTTGACACTGGTCCTACAAGGGGAACCTTGGATCCAGAACAACGTTTCTCCTCTAAAATACTCAACCCGCTTGCAACTTGGTTTCACACTGGGAAGGGGTCGGCATTGGACATTTGGCTGCTGTATAACCACTCATGTAACCCTCTTTGAAGTCATCCGATTACCTTCCTTTAAAGGTAGAGGCTAACCTGGGAATTGGTAGAAGTTGCTGTTGTTGCTTGACAGTTAGCCTTGCTGTAAATGATGTGCAATTTGGTTTTGAACTGGAACATATTTTGTGGGCGGCTGATTAAAAATTCACTGATCTCAATTGAATAAAAAAATTCTCATACTTTGCTTATAATAGGGGTTAAAAACAAAACAAAAAACATTTGAATTAAAGTTGTAAGTGTGAGAGTTCGAATCAGACAAAATTGAATCGTTCTACTTTGAAATATAGATATACATATTGAATCACCTCTTCTTGTAGAGCCTTGAAAGAAATGACACGTTTACACTAACCTCCTGACAAGTACATTCATATTCTAAAATGACAACAAGAAGCTTATTGTATCCTCCCCTCAACCTCAGCCGTAGCATTACGAAAACGAATTGTGATACCATAATAATATATGAATTGAACCAAATGAAGTCATTCTACTTCAAATTGTTCTTGGATTGTATTGTCCCCTTTGTATTAAGATAGGTACTGACTCATCTTTTTTGCACAGCCCGAACACACAGGTTTTGAATGCAACGGCCTTACATTCTGTGTTAAGAGTAGTCTTTGTGGAATAACGTGATGATAATAATAATAATAGAAACGTTAGTGTACAGTATATTGGTGCTGGTATCCTCAGATTCATATCTGTCCAATTTACATTGCACTGTTAGCGGGGGAGGTATACAGTGCTTTAGCACAGCTGGGGAAATATTTGAATATGAGAGGAACAATATGCTATGCTTGCAGTGTCACGGGTTCTAGGAGGAGTAGGGTTTCCCCCAGAAAGTCGAAAACTAATCCTGAAGGTAAAGAAGCCGGCCATCTTCATCATAAATATTTACATTTTGGTCAGTGTATTGTGGGCCTGCCACGATACTTTTTTTTAAATCCCTGATGATACATGTACTTAAAAACTTTCGTGTTAAATACTAGTAGTTTGTTTGTTGTTGTTCATGTTTTTTTTTTTTCAAAGCCGCTGATAAACTGATGATGTTAGAGCAAAAATAATTTGAATCATTTTTAAGCGCTGTTTTTTTTTTTTTGAACTGACGCATTCTTTTTAAAATAAATGCAGGAATTCAAACAGTTTAGTGGGAAACCACAACAACCACAAATTGTACTTGCAAATCAACCATTTTGTGTGTTATGGATCTGGTGTCAGAGGTGGGCAGATTCAGTAGCAGACAATGAGTGGGTAGTATTCATTTTAGCCTACCCATAGCCCATCTGAGCGGGCTCATCTTTGTTTATGTTGCCTCCGCTATGCCTGCCAGAGTTAACAACAATCCATGCAAGTTACGCTGGTCGCACTGTCTCGTCTGGGATGTTGAAAATGCGGTAACAAGTCATCAGATCTCGTCAATTTGTACTGCAAATCCATGTCGAACAAGTACACACGATCATAATATCTAGCAGTGTAGGTCAAAGTCCAGGCGACGGCGGCAAGTTGTACAACATCAAATTATTTCCTGTTGCTCCATTATAGAAATTGAACTGCTGCACACCTTTAAGGAAAGGGGCAAGTAACAAAGCACTGGGGGAAGCCCTGTAGAGATTCAATTGATAAAATAAAATAACTTGCTATCATTGTTCCATCACCTCATCAGAGAGCGTTTGAAAAAGTGTAATTTTTTATAGAGGGCTACGCACTTAAACATGCTTTGGAATGCTTACATTTTCACACACCTAACTACCCTCAAAAACCATATGTGTACTGTACTTGTCTGTGAGCGATTAATATGTGTCATGAATGCTGGATCAAGGGGCTGTGTTTCTGAGTGCTGACTCGCTTGTGTTCTCTACTGCTGCATTCATTTGCTACCTTATTCAAAAGACTGCTCTTACCTGTTTGTACTTTGTAGCTTCTTGTGCGTACACATGAGAAGCTCCATCTGTTGTTTACTTGGTGTACGATTACAGAAAAAAAGCATGTTGGCTTTAGATGTGTGATGTAGAGAAATTGAAGGTTCAAACGGCAATGATTTTCTTGGGCAGTATTCAGCCAATAAAAGCCAAATTGCCTTGATCTAGCTCAATTTGTTATATTTCCTGACTATCTATCTTTAGAAATCTCACTCACATCCCATGTAAACATAAAACAGTTTTTGATTTACTGTGAAGGTGGGATCACTTTTTTCCCTCCAACACGTGACAAGTCATAAATCGCAAGAACAACCATGTTGTAGTGTGAAAGCTAAGTCACTCTTAACTATTCTTTCTTTGCTAGAATGATTGGACTGAACTGTGAATGTGACTTTTTGAAGTATTGATTTAAAACTGTCTATTCATTTGGTTCCAACTGTTAGACTGAAACACTGATGGAAAGTTTGTGAAGCCCTGAATGCTTTTCATCTCCCTATCAAACTTTATACAGTATATCACATCCATATTCATATCACAACTCCACAAATCTCTGCATACAAAGTCAGCGTCTTAGAATGTCTCATATTGTTGCCGCATGAATACTTAGCCAATAAATCCCAAATATACATGTCACGAAAAGAGTGTACACATCCATCAAGGTTGTCTCAAGGGCTTATTTCTTTCCCTTGAACACAACTGAATGAAAGTGCGCTTGGAATTTGTAAAAATGTTAGCTGTTTCGCTATTTAAGATGTATGTACTCTTTAAGAAATGTGTCAAATGTATTGCAGGGCAGGAATAAAAATGTTAAGATCTTAGTGATGTGGTATTTTTATTGTATTGTGTGCTCCTTTACATTTGCAATTTGCTGCGACCTACAGGAAAGTGCAAAAGCATCGACACAAATCAAAATAATTGACCAATATTTGTATTCTTATCCCGTGACTGTAAAGTGTCCTTGAGAGTTTTGAAAGGTGCTTAGAAATAAAATGTATTATTATTATTATTATTATTATTATTATTGTATTTATATATATTTTTTAACCCACTTATCCTCATGAGGTTCGCGGGCATTCTGGAGCATATCCCAGCTGCCTTCAGGTAGTGGGCAGATTACACCCTAAGTTGGTTGACAATCAAACGCACAAAGACCAAAAAAAAATCACGCTCAAAATCATACAAAAGTACATTTTGGACCTGAGTGTTACAATAATTCGTGATTCATGTTTTTGGAATGTAGCAGGAAATCAGAGTACCCGTAGAAAACCCACACATGTACAGAAAGAACATGCAAGCGCTACTCCAGAGCCAGAATCAAACCCTAGATCTGCACTGTGAGATGGACATGCTAACTAGCCAAGCGTGCTCACCAGATGCCCACCATGCTGTCAATATACTGATTTCACCAATTAAAACAAAACACTACAGCATTCTTTTTGAATGACAAAAATAACTAAAGGGAACATCCATCCAACCATTTGCTGATCCGCTTTGTCCTCACAGGGGTCGTGAGGAGTGGTGCTGGAGCCTATCCCAGCCCTATTCAGGCAGGAGGCAGGGGACACCCTGAATCGGTTGCCAGTCAATTGCAGGGCACACAGAGACGAAGAACCATCCATGCTGTCATGCACACTTAGGAACAATTAAGGGTGTTCAATCAGCCTTCCATGCATGTTTTTTTTTGGAACATAGGAGGAAACAGGAGTGCACTGAGTTAACACACGCATGCCCGGGTAGAACATGCAAATTCCACACAGGGAGAACGGAGCTGGAATCAAACCCTGCAAAAGGGTTTGACTGGTAAGCAGTGACGTGCGGTGAGGTTCATGGCTGGTGAGGCACTGACGTCATCAGTCAGATTTACAAACATATGAACTCTACAGAGTAGATTATTTACCATTTGATTGGCAACAGTTAACGTGTTTTGTTTAAAATGTCATGTCAGCATTCTTGATATGAACTGTGTCATAGAAAAAAAGAAATAAAAAACCGTTATTATCGTGTTACCCTTACTTATAAATGAAGTCCATGCGCCGCTCCTTCTGAAGAAAGGCATCGATACCTTCTTTGTAGAAGCCTTCCTTCCCTTTCTTCAGTTTTAAAAGTCTCTATTTCTTTCAATTCAGATATGTAATCCTCCATTCTAAAAATAAGGCCAAGCAACACGAAAAGATGACTGGACGGTTGCACTTAACTTGCTAACTGTTTACTGTAGCTTGCTGTCACTAATTCTATTATTCTGCAGCCGGGGAGGTGCAAGAAGAATCTCTGGAATCACCAGCGCCCCCTGTTATGAGGCATGAGAACTGTGTGATTCACCTATGCACAAAGTTTTGAGAAAAAAATACAGTGAGACCTCAACTTACGAACACCTTATAATACGAACTTTTCATCATACGAACGTCAAATTTATGAAAATTAAGCCTTATATTACGTACTATTTTCATAATACACACCCACTACGGCGGGTCCATCAAGCACACGACCTTCGGATCTGGCGAAAGTGATCTTCGGCAGAAGCACGACCGAACAGAGCGGCGCTACTTTCCACACCCCCTCTCTCTGAATTCACACGTCCATCGCCTCCGAGGAGCTTTTTGCAGATAGTTTTACTATTATGGGACCGGAAAATAAACACCACAGACTCGTGTTCAGCCTCAGTTCAAATGTGGTGCGTTACTATGAATAAATTGAAGAAACTACCAGCCGTACACGTCTACTCTGCTGTTTATTTGTCATCCAAGACTTGGGGTGCGTTCAGGTTCGAGAATAGCGCACGACTTCTTAAGACTCTAGGCTGTTTGGAAAGTATTGTCTAACTGAATGAGCGGTGACAAACACTTCCCAACGTTTTTGTGTTGCTACACATGAACGCACCCCTCTGTCAAGTTACGATAGAAGTGATTGTGATTGTGATTGTGATTGTGATTGTGATTGGCTAAACGGTAGAGTCATGTGTCATGGTAAGCCAATCAGAGCTGGTGTTTTCACACACACCGGAACAGCTTGTCAATAGTCACGCTAAATTGTCACTTGCGAGTTGACAGCTCGGGGTGGCCTACGTTCGCGACACTTCATTTCATTGTCGTTCTGCAATTTCATTTCATTTCAACGAGTCACTGTCACCTCACCAGTGACATGATTACGACGGAAGTGCATCGCTACGTCTTGTGCTCCAAATATTTGCTTGTGCTCCAAATGTTTGCTTTGCACGAGGTGATTGTTAGACGCGAGTGTGCCATTTTATTCGCCCGCCCGCCTTCTTTTGTCGCGTTTTATTCTGTTGCGGGACAGAGAGATTGGGCAGAATCATCTCGGACTCACGCCCGGCTAACGCCGGGCCTCGGACGGACATCACGGCACGACTTGCTCGACTCCACGCCGCGATCAAGCTCGGCGCGTCACCTGCCTGGGAGATCTGACAACGAACCTACTCACAAATAAAGAGAACCATCAAACTCTTTATTGGCGAGCCAGCCAGGAGGATTTTTTTCCGTCCTCCTCAGCTCGCCAATAAAGAGTTTGATGGTTCTCTTTATTTGTAAGTAGGTTCGTTGTCAGATCTCCCAGGCAGGTGACGCGCAGAGCTTGATCGCGGCGTGGAGTCGACCAAGTCGTGCCGTGATGTCCGTCCGAGGCCCGGCGTTAGCCGGGCGTGAGTCCGAGATGATTCTGCCCAATCTCTCTGTCCCGCAACAGCTCCTTTTATACAATTTTCAAGCGTGTGCTATGCGTCAGGGTGAGACGCACATCAAGGAAATCAAGGAATTGAAAGACATGAAAGGGTTGAAAGGCGCACTTCAAAATCATACACGCGTGTGACGCAACAATTCCGCGTCCGTGGAATCATCGGACTCGCGCCTTTTGTTTTCATAAAATCTCTGCCAGCACATACGGGACTCGAAGTGAATGCAGATGACATCGAGGAGCTTGTTGCTGACCATAATGAGGTCATCAACAGAGAGAATTTGATTTTCCTTCAAGAAGACAAGCAGAAGCAGGCCGTTCAGGAGTTGAGTGCTTTTATTGAACAGTTCCATCCAGAAAAGGCTATGAGAATCATCAACATGATGAATGGTAATGTGATGCCTCAGTTTCGTAAGACCTTACAAGTCAGAAAGCAACAGGTGTCAATTAAGAGCTATCAATAACCATCACAAATGTAAATAAAGTGACTTTATTTTACAGTGCAGTGTATTTCTTTCATTACAATACAATAGCACGTTTATTATACACAGGATAAGGTAGGTTGTGTGTAGTTTTAAGGCTTATTTAGTTGAAAAGTGTCGTACGGCGAGACAGCAAGCAGGTGGACAGAGGATAAAAGTTCACTCAGCCAGATGCAGGAAGGGTATTGTGAGTTTTCTTTATTTGCAGTTGATATCAGTTTTCGGCAGACCCCAGGCAACACTGCTCTCCAGGTTGTCCTTCGTTCTTCTTCTTCTTCTTCTTCTTCTTCTTCTTCTTCTTCTTCTTCTTCTCCTCTCTTCTCCTCCTCCTCCTCCTCCTCCTCCTCCTCCTCCTCCTCCTCCTCCTCCTCCTCCTCCTCCTCCTCGAGGTGACTGGCTCAGTCTGGCTTTAAAGGTGCTTCACCTGAGCTTCTGGCCAATCAGGTCCCAGCGGCAATTGGCCATTCCCAGGTGGTTGCAATCACCTTCTCAGAGTCAATTAGTGGTCGCCCAACTCAACTGTTTTGCATGGGGAGAAGTGCGCACCTTTCTCCCATCCAAAATACAGAAAACACAAAATTATTTAACATTTCTTTTGGCATCATGACAAAAAGTATATTTTATGGAAACCCGGGAACGGATTATTCCCATGTTAATGGTTTCCTATGGGATTTTTTTTTTTTGTTTTTTTTTTTAGATACACACTTTTCGCCTTACACACTGTCTGGGAACCAATTAAGTTCGTAAGTTGAGGTCTCACTGTAAAATAAAATAAACACTGTAGTACAGTGTTTATATGGTAAAGCCTTCCCTGACTGCACGTCACTGCTGGTAAGACATGTTTCAGTTAATCAAAGCCTTTCATATTCCATCACTCTGCTGGCTTGGGGAGGAAACCTTTGTAAAAATGTGGTTCATTTCATATTTTTTCACAAATCTATCCTGTCGGTGTACCTGTGTTTGTATTCATTTTGCCATTTTGTATAGTTATTGCTGTTGCCTTTTCCACTCGAGGACCATGCATGCTTTGAGTCCATTGGTACACTTAAATATACAGTAGGACTGAATATTCGAATAAATCTTTATTACGTACAGTAAGTGTAACTAAGAACCAAACTAATATCCAAATAAACAAGAATGACAAATGGAAACCCATGCCATTAAGTCAACGATGAGTGTTGTCAGAATTATAGTGCACTCAAAAGCCAAAGTATCAGAATCAGAATCATCTTTATTGCCAAGTATGTAGAACACACAAGGAATTTGTTTCCCGTAGAACACGCTGCACTAGTATCGTCGTCAAAAAAAACTGCTAAGTGGCACCATACAGTTCCATTTTGGCTACTGTTGAAGAATTAGTATGAAGTATGAAGAATTGCTGGGCCAACTTGAGTGTGTAATTACTTTATCATTTTAAAGTTTGTGTAGAATTAGGTGTTTACCCACAATTGTTAATAGGTTGTTAAAAACATTATTTAAAATGCATATCTGTTTGATGAAAATAGGCGTGTCATGTCGAGTTTAGATATTGAAAATTGAACTTGAATGTAACAAATCTGTTTCCATTTAGTGGGTCACAAAAGCAAGATGTTTGTTTGAGCCGTGTAGCCTAATTATTATGGTTTGTAAGTCATGTGATTGTATTATCATAAAGCTGCTCTCTTATTGGCTTTTAGGGGGTCATAAAGTTGTGTGCTGGTCCATAAACACACGGAAATGCCCCCCTCAAAGGTTAGTGAGTCTTGGTGATCTTAAAAGGAAAGACTTTTTTTTTAGTTTTAGATAGACACAACAATCATGACATCCAGCAATAATGCCAAAAAGAAAATGCTGCCAAAGGTAAGTGAATAAAATATACTGTATGTTTGCATACATTTGAAGAGGAATAGATGGACAATATGTTAGATGCTGATCCTCATACTGACATTGTTGAGCTGAACTGAAAAGAGAAAAAAAAAACACCTGATTGTCGGTTGCCATGGTTAGAATGTGATTAACTATTCCTTGTACATAACTGTGTATTTTTTTTAAACAAAGGAAACGTGCATAGGTTTTCCATACTTGACACCATGTGCAACAGATGTACAATTTAGAATTAAATAAATCCAAATAATTGTTTTCAGCGTGCACTGGTCATTTGGGTGTTTATGTTCCACTTTGGTTGCATAGACATACCTTTGTAACTATGTGGACCAAGAAATACATGTGGCGCTGATCCATTTCAAAGACCTTGTTCCATCGATGGATAAATACAGTAAGAAACTCACAAAAACAAAAGGAAAAGTTTCGATAATTGTGGCTGATAAGAGGTACTCAACAGTCATGTTGTTTTGTACAGCTTACAATGACGGAACAACAAAGGTCTTGATGAGTCTTCGAGGAACTATCCCCATCCTTTATGAAGGTAATGATTTCACATTTTGTGTCAGAGGTAATTGTCAATATGTCCACACAAGTAAGTACTTCACAAGTGTTTATAAATATTCTCACTGTATTTGACGCAATGTTAGATATGCGTTACAACATCCCCATATGTGTGTGGCTTGAGGAGAGCTACCCTCAGTCAGCCCCCATCTGCTAGGTCAAGCCCACGTGGGAGATGATGATCCTGCGAGGAAAGTATGTCTCCAGCAATGGCGACATCCTGCTGCCATACTTGCAGGAGTGGAAGCAGGTGAGCAGCACATGCAAGAGTTTGACATATATGCATAACATGCACTGACCCTTTATGGATCACTCAGGAGAAGTGTGACCTGGTGAGCCTCCTGCAGGTGATGGTTGCGACATTTGGAGACCTCCCTCCCATTTTTATGCAGCCGCATCCTCAGCCTACACAATCATGTAAGTTAATATCACACATATGGTGTGTCTGACTAAATATGCAGAACCAGAAAGATAAAACCAGGAGTCAAGATTGACCTTCACTTTACTGTGTTTCCTCTTCGAGTGAGCAAAGGTGCAGAGACATGACCTAGTTGTTCACGTGTCTGTATCACAACAACATTCTGGGCTCTTTATTTGGAAATGGTCCAGATGCATGTTAGAACTCCTGCATCTTGATTTTCATGGCATTAAGGCTCATTTTGCGTATTTGAGAAGTTGGCACCGTCGTGGGCATTGTAGCACACTAAGGTTGTTTCCTTTGACATTCGCCCAGTACCCTTGGCAATTTCACGGCTCAAAGTCGACTCAACTGTTTGCCCGCTAGAACCACATCTCAAACCATTCCCGCAGAAAGTATAACATGGTTTTGATGAATATAACAGATTCGGCTCTCCACAAACATCTGGGGTCAATGTGGCACACTGACCCCCAAAAATTGTCTTGCCCGCTTCTACTTAGAGTTCAATTCACCGTGCTCGACTTTGCACCAGATATTAGAACAGAGCTTCTCTGTGTTTGACTCTTGAACTTGGCCTGATATAGACGAGAGGTTTTTTTTCCTCCATGTACTCCTGCTTTCTCTCACACCCTAAAACATGCTTCTTTCTCTGTGAAGTATACTCAACTCCAGGGGCTTGACTTCAAAGACAAAAAAAGCAATTTGTATCTTAGGATATGAAATACTGAACGGTATATGACACCAGTCCTGAAAAAACAAACCATCCTCAACATTATAAGATAGTCACAAAAAAAACAAACAACGTTTCTGTGTCTTTTTGTCATCGATAAATTTGTCGTCAATAAGAAAAATTAATGACGCAAAGAAAGGCAACCATTTTTTCCCATGTCCAAGACAAACAGTCCGTAGAGGAATAACTGGGACATGCCTGATCAAGTATGAGATTGTGTATGATTGTGTTAGTAAACTTTGGACTTACTTGTTCTCAATATCTGTTTTTAGGTTCACTGCAGTTCCACAAGCAGTCAATGGTGCTTTCTCGACCAGATGGTAGTTTGTATTTGACTTTATTAACAGAAGATAGCCAATCTGTCATTCAAGGAAATGAAACCAGCTGTTAGTAGATTTCAAGTTTACTTGCGAACCATATATTGCGCACAGTATCACATTAACATGATTGGACACTATTGATGTTTGATTCATGTCACATGTTTTCAATTTATAAATGTTTTACCTGATAAACTTACCAACTTTGACATGTATGGATTCATCACATCTTCTTCTGCTTTTCCTTTCGGCTTTTCCCTTCAAGGGGTCGCCACAGCAAATCAGTGTCCTCAATCTTTACAGGTTTGATCCGCATGTTTGTCACACACACATACATAAACATAGGAGGCTGTGATCTTTGTATGAACAAGATGTGAATAAATATCCCCGCCCGCCGCCACAACACATCAAACATATATCCGAACTGTACTTTGATTTAGAATTTGTACCAGTGGAGGTACACAAAACAAACAAAAAAGTAATTTCTCCTCCCTCTGGCAATGTTTTTTCCCCTTCCATGAGGGGGCAGCATTTGCCTTTTCTCTGTGTTAGCGCTTTGTTACACCTTCAGCTGTTGGTAAAGCGCCATATGAATCAATATTACTAGCTAGCTAGCTAGCTTTCTGTCTATTCGGGTTATTCCGGGTTGAGTGAATGCTGGCCCTTGTGGCTGCCGCTTTTCACCCACAGAAAAAAAAATATCCTGTGACTGACGTGACCTTGAGAGTTTTGAAAAGTGCTTATAAATTAAATGTATTATTGATAAAAAGGTTTCTTCAGCCGTCATCTGCACTTTTTTGAAGGTGTCGGACGTTTCGCTTCTTATCCAAGATGCTTTTTCAGCGAACTAACTAATGTATTATTATTATTATTATTCAGTATAATCATAAAAAAAATCTTTATTACTCTGGTTTTGTTTTCATTTCTCTGAATTGCGTTATTATGGACCCACTCCACCTCCAACCCCTGACGCACAACCACAAATGTGTGTGGTTGGTCCACAAAAAAATTAATAGGGTTGACAATGTTCAAAATTTAAGATTGTATTGTTTTCCTGTTTGCCAAGTGTTATTAATGATGTTGTTTGTTTGCTTGTTTGTTTAACGTATATTCAAGAAAAAAAGCACATTGTATGTGTGATAGGCAATAGCACCCCCATCCTCCTCCCCTCATCCTACTGTGGAAAAAAGTTGTTCGGAACATTAATGTTAAATTTTTAACAATATAAACTTGAAATTGACCCTTTAAACTGTCAGTATTTTTCAGTACATTTGCAGGGTTGGGTGTTAAGATTTCTGGTTCACTCACTTTCTGTCATAAAGGCTGTACTGTATCAATATGTGTTGCAAATAAAGTTTTTACTTAACTAAGACGTCATTGATTGCCCCGGAAATGTCAGGAACAGTACCGGAAATTCGATTTGTTGTTACTGTCTTGATTTGTGTGTTAAAACATATGTCATCTGTACCGAGTTGTCCGATTACCATTAGCCGCACGTGTACTGCTTCGATTTGAGATAACAAGACAGGCATACACTGTGTTCAAGTGAGCTTTTAATTTGAAATAGCTCCATTTAACTGTGCGTAGTCCGGCTCTCGACTTGGCTAACTTTAGCGCAGCATTTACGGAATTCTTGCTAGCGAGAGTCGCATTTCCCATTGTCCCGCATTACAATCAATTTCCCCGAAAGACGCCCGACTCGGAAACTATGGCGGTCGTCAACGAAGTCGCCTTGAAGAAAATGTTGAAGGTAAAGCCAGTCTTGCCCAGTAGCGTAAGTTAGCATGATTGCTAACAAATGATACGTAACATGACAGCACAGTAGATTTGCTATTTCCTGGTCTGGTAATTGCCTCTCAGCAAAAAAAAAAAAAAAAAAAACAAAAAAACACACATTATAAGCCTTCTCTGCTCACTAATTTGATCAGTGTCGTCATTATACGCTGTTGACATTACTACGTATATTTTCCCATGTCTAACATTAAGCACAGCCTTTTAAAACCAAAAGGAAATGTTCAAAGTTTTTTAGGCGCTCTTCACCTCGTTCCGCCCGAATTATTTTGTAAGGAATAAGTGTGCAGTTAAGACTATTGTGTGCTATTGTGCAGTGAAATATGCTTCTCGTGTTTTTATCCGTCATCAATATTTCAACTTTACTAATCATTTCGATATCAGTCGGCACACTGTGTGTTTGCTCGGTATTTCCAGTCGTAATCTTTTGCTTACGAAACTCATGCTTTTGTTCAGCAAGCTCAGATTGTTTAAACACAAGAGGAAATGCAGATTTCCCATTCCAATACACGAATGACTAACTTGTCAAAACTTTGTTCTTAGCTCGAGCCGTTTCTGTTAATATACAAATTTGGGAATACATTCATTGTATCGCTCTTCTCTTTTTGTTATATTCCAGCAATACAAATACAGGGACCTGACTGTTCGAGAAATCACCAATGTCATCTCTAATTACAAAGACCTGAAGCCTGTTATGGATGGCTATGGTAATCCTATATTATTTACAATACTTATATTCATAGGAACCTGTATATTCAAACACAAGCCAAAAGTTGCACACGTCCCACTCTTGATTCCAAAGTCTAAATTTTACAACATCAGTGTTGTTTCCCCATGAGTGGTTCCACTTTACTTCATTCTTGGATGACTCAATATACTATACCAGGGGTGCCCAACATTTTTTGACCGAAGACCGACTTTCAAGCAACCGACCTCTCGCGATATCAAATGGTCGTAAATCGAAATGCATTCAAAATGGCTGACGCGAGGTTTATACGACAGGATAGTCTACGATGTCAATCTGTTGTTTTTAATCAACGTTTTCTATTGAATACTATTATATACCAAAATGTTGACAGTTAATTTATAAATCTTATAACTTTTAGTGTCATTTTAATCATTTTATATTTCGTATTATCGATCTTTATTACTGTGTCGGCGCACACGCCTTCTGCTGATCTAAATGCACACGGCTTCCCACGCATGCGAGCTGTCCAAAAATTGCTCTCCCTGCTAACGGAGTAGTCACCCAACACACACGCTCGGACTCAGGCGGACGCCGAAGCAAAAAAGTTCTATCGGTTTCCCTCTCCCCGGCCGTACCCCGCGCCGACATTTGGACCAGCGCTTTGTGTTGTCCCTTTAAAAAAATCATCCTGCATGGTCTTCTGTTGCTCTCGCTGATTTGGGGGTCCAGACATTCAATTTCGCTCCGACGAAACATGACAGGGACCATCTCGAGTCTTTTATGCTACCAAATGCATCTCAAACACACTGCGGAGTTCAACTGCAGTTTACGGGCTACCGTTCAATCGCAATTAACTGGTTGGGCACCTGTACAATACCCAAGTACAGTATATGAAATAAGTTTGTCTTTTCCTCACCTACTCAACTTGCTTTTCAGTATTCAACGATGGATCTACAAGGGACCTGATGAGTTTAACAGGCACAGTCCCTGTAAGCTATCGAGGTACCTGTAATGAACTTGTTTGTTTTGGACATCAATG
Source organism: Hippocampus bargibanti (assembly GCF_051943395.1). Classification (NCBI taxonomy): domain Eukaryota; kingdom Metazoa; phylum Chordata; class Actinopteri; order Syngnathiformes; family Syngnathidae; genus Hippocampus; species Hippocampus bargibanti. The sequence continues at coordinate 22,089,380 of NC_142738.1, read as the reverse complement.
TTAAAATTGTGATTCATTATTCTATCCAGTCATTTGAAGAGCATCCTATGCCAGTCACTTCAAAATTTGTCAGCTTCATGCAGGCGCGTTGCAGTTAACAAATGCGAAAATTGACTTTCAGTATGTCATTGAGAGAAGATGATAGATCAATATACATACAGTATGCCTGCATTTGGTCATGTGTATGTTTCCTCTTAGGCACCGTCTACAACATCCCAGTCTGTCTTTGGTTGTTGGACACATATCCCTTCAACCCACCAATTTGTTTTGTTAAACCAACCAGCACCATGATGATCAAAACTGGTAAACATATTGATGCCAATGGAAAAATCTACCTACCCTATCTACACGAGTGGAAGCATGTAAGTCTGTTAACAATAGAGGCCTCCCCCGTGCTTGCACACAAGGCTCTACAGATATTTTCATCGTATGAAATAGCGAGGAAATTAGGATGTTGACGTTTTTTTTTCTTTGTTGTAAAGATCAAACCGTCAGAATCTCCTTTGAGCAGGGGTGTCAAAACGCATTTCCGTCGCTGGCCACATTTTAGTTACCATTTACCTTGGAGGGCCATTATGACTGAAATCATATAAAGAAGTCAAGAATAACAGTTTATATTTAACAATTGTTGAAGTCACTCTAATGAGGTGTTTACAAAGTCTTCCATATTTATTAAATATGAAATTTTGAAAGGGGTGTACATATTTTAGGAAGCATCATAGAATTTGCCGTGTTTGATTTGCTTTCGCGGGCCACATAAAATGATGTGGCTGGCCAGATCTGGCTCCCGGGCCTTGACTTTGACACCTGTTCCTTAGAGCCTCAAAAAAGTATTGATTTGAATTTTCAATAATTATGGCCGAACTTATATTAATCTTAAATTTGTGGTTGTAATAAGTGTTACATGATGCAGGTACCGTTTTGATGCACCTGGTATTGCTTGATGCTTGTTCTTGTTATTTAACAATGTGAAATTATTTATTTATTTTGTATGTTTGTTGGGGATTTTTCACTACGCCCTCTTTTTTTCCAGCCTCACTCAGACCTGTATGGTCTCATACAGATTATGATCGTAGTGTTTGGAGAGGAGCCACCAGTGTTTTCTCGTCCAACCCAAGCACCTTATCAGGCTTTCCAAGCTGCTGGACCTCCCAACCGTGAGTGGTGACTGTAGTACTATATTTTCTTACCCTGTTTAACACCAGGTGGCGCCCTGCCCCTATAGCAGTGCACCATGAAGAAGTATGAAAAAGCAGTTGATGTAGTGTGTATAATAGTGTGTATTCTTCTTACATCAGCTTCTTATGTACCTGGCATGCCTGCAGTTTCACCTTATGGCCCAAGTCCGAATGCGGGGTAAGATGTTTCACAATCGTTGGCGTACACTAGTTTTGTGTGGCAGGAGCTGTTTTATTACTTCTCACTATGTATGTTGTATCCAGTGTTACAAAATACCCCAGTTTGATTAACACATTCACTGCCAGACATGTGGAAAAATGTTTCCACTCCAGTGCCAGGGTTTTTGTCATTGTCATTTGAATTCCAGGACCCTCAGAATATTGAGTAGGACTACATCAGTGTTTGAAATAACGTCTGCCCAGAGGCCCGGGCCGTACAACTTTCAAAACGTCTCGGCCCTGGTGGCCGACAACTTCTTCAAAAAAAAAGATGATTTTTAAATCAAATGTTAGTTTTATTCAATAAAGCAAAAGCTACAAGTAAACTGCTACAAGTCATGTGAACTCCTCTTTCTAAGCTTTCAAAACTTTCAAGTACACTTTTCAGTCACGGTATAGTCCGAAGCACAAAACGGGCTTCTGATTGGATGCTGTGTCGAGTATGCAAATTGTTAAACGAACGTTCGTTTGGCAATTTGCATACTCGGCACGGCAGCCAATCAGAAGCCTGTTTTGTGCTTCGGACGACACCGTGACTTCAAAGTGTACGTGAGAGTTTTGAAAGAGCAGACAACGCAACGCAAACATTGCATTGTGCACCATGACGACAAACGACAACTGGAGCAAAATCTTCAGCAAGGGATATTTACTATAAATTAAGCAAGGGAGCATTTGTGGTCGGTACTTCCTTAATTTAAAAATCCTTTACACTTCGCAAAAATGTTTTTTTTTTTGCAATTCGTCGTCTTACTGTGTTTCACGTTGTGAAAAATGGGGCCGGCAATGAGTCATGAGTTTCTGACACTGACTACATCAATTTCAATGTAGTGTAAGAAACCTTAGAGAAGAGAGTCTAAGCCTGAGACTCTCTTCTCCTCAGAAAAAAAGAGTTATATCCTCAATTATATGGGTCTGGAGTTATGAGCTTAGAATGAGGGTGGCTAGCCCAAATACAATGCAATACATTAATATTGCTTTAGATAGCATTTTAACAGCTGAAGCTGGAACTAAGCGCTAACATGGAAAAAAAGGGAATGCTGCCCCCTTGTGGGAGGGAAAAACATTGCCAGAGGCCGTGGCCAGCATTTTTTCGGCACAAAAACAAGAAAAAACAAAACCCAAACAAATTCGGGAATGGCACTCTGTCATATTTTCAATTCCCGAATACATTTGTGAATGGCAGTGAATGAGTTAGTTTATGTTATTTATAATTCCTTTGCAGTGGCTACCAAGGTTACCAATACCCTGGGGGCAGCTCTTATCCAGCTACTTCTGGTCCAACACACTACCCCGCCCAGCCTCCTGTTTCCACAGTGGGTATGTATTCATTCAGACAATCATTTCTATCAGGACACACATAGTACTATATACTGTGGAATGGCAATAACGATTCTAACTCTAATATGTCAAATTCAACCGCATCCAAATTTCTCATTATGACAATGGTGTTGATGTACTCAAAAGTACAACACGTTCTGAGTAGATGTTTTGACCAACATACATTACAAAGTTCCGAACGGCATGCAATGCATTTCTTTGTGCAATGTCATGACATGCTACAAGTGACTACAAGGTAAAACACCCATTTACATTTCGACTACTATGCATAGTTAACCATCAAGTTATAACCGATCCCAAAAACCCATGCTTCCACTGAAGTGTTATGCATTTTGTGTTATTTGTGTTGCAATGTCTGCTACTCCGGGCATGTGTGGCACAAGTGCAAGACGGAGGCCAACATAAAGATGTGTTGTCATTGCTAACTACACTTAAGTGTGACTAGGAAATGTGTGATCCTATTTTGCCAAATTGGCTCACGGTTGTCATGAGCCAGTGTAAACCCAGTTAATATGTGATAAAAAGAGCACACAAATACAACGACATGAGTCTTTGGGCGAATCGTTGAAGATATGATTGTTGAAAATGCCGTCTTTCACTTCATGGTATTTACAATGTTCACAGAAATGTATTAAAAATTCAGGAGAGATCCAACTTTTTTGAAGTCACCCACTATTTAAGAGAGCAAAAATATTAGAACAAGCATTATTTAGGTAACTTAAAGCAAAAGTGTTTTATGTCTGGCGGCATAACACCTACAAAAACCACATCGACCTTGCAACCCTGCTACTCAATGAAGTCCTTTGTTTGGTTGGCAGTGAATTTTTTGGGTCATTTTCTTCTGGCATGATGAAGTTATTATTATTAGTTTGCATGCATCATTATGACGTGCTTTTTTAAACTTCAGAATTAATTTTACCTCTCTAGGAGCGAGTTGATGTTACCAGAGGCAGCTGTGCTGGCCCAAGCCTTGACTCTGTCCTTTGTGCTCCACAGATGAGCTTGTGTGTTTCAGATCATTAAGCAAATCCTTTCTTTCTCCAGACTCGGACTCTTTCACGACTTTGGTACACGTTATATCTTAATATCTCATCAGTCCATAAAGGTTTGATGCAAAATGGTTATGGCCAGTGACGTGCGGTGAGGTTCATGGCTGGTGAGGCACTGACGTCATCAATGACGTCATCGCTCATCTCTACTTAGTATTTGAACGGTAAATTCAGCGATTTTGAAAAAAATCCTAAAACGGTGAAGTTAAACGGACAAGAACTTTAAAGTACAAATCACTAAATACATCTAACTGTTTAATTTATTTTTTCATTTGATATTTCCATGACAGCTTTCCATGATGACAGGTGAGGCACTGCCTCACCTGCCTCCACTGACTGCACGTCACTGGTTATGGCTCAACTCTTGTCGTTCTTGCAAAATCCACTGTGGTCCAAAACACAAGTTCATCTGTGAAGCAGATGGAGTTAATTTCATGCCTTGGGCTGTGTAGGGGACTTGAAATGAAGTATTAGGTCACAGATCAAATGAAATGACACTTCTCCAACTTTCTGTGGAGTTGAGCGCAATTCAGCCATTTGACCTTCTTAGTGACACTCTCTCACCCTGAGCCTGACTTCGGTGGCATGCCGAACTGACAGCAAAAGGTCACCTGATGTAACTAGAGTTGGGAGCAAGAAAGGCCAAAAGGACGCACAGTGGAGGCAAATGAAGCGAGTCCTCTCTGTTGATAAGTGCTCTATTTGGGAGGTAACAGTAACTCCACACTAAGACTTACCTGTGATCAGCTGTTTTGAAACAGTAGTGGAACTCCAGTGGACTGTATTTATTCCTATTTTTAGTTGTGGAGAGGAAATGCAACTTGAATCTGACATTTGTAGTGCTGATTCAAAAACGACTCTACATGCTATCGTTTTGACTCCAAAGACATTTGTCTGAGAGTAGGGACCTATCATAGCTGTGTCCGGCGCCACCAGGTCTATTAGGGATACATGATTCAGACTTTAGTTTGACGAAGCCTCTTGGTAGGAGGCGAAACGTCCGAAACCTTCACTTTTGTACAGATGACGGCTGAAGAAACCTTCTCATCGATGGACCACTCCTGTACGACTGAGAGCTTACACAGATGTATGAGACAGAATGTATATTACACATGCTTTCAGAAATGGGTTGATGGAACACATCTTATTTCACCTATTTACGAAAAAATCAAAAATAAATATGAAAAAAAGTAAAGCAACACAAGAACCTATATGAGTGACATTGATCTCTTCTAATCTAAGGATCTAGACCGAGTGGTGGTGGGGGGGTTAATACTAGGACATGCTCACAGAATGCCCAAGTTATTCGTGAACAGATGTTTCATCATTTGTAAGTGACCTCAACATGTTAGGAGTTGATAATCTCAAGTGTAAACAGACTTGAATTGCCCTAGTTCGATAGCAGAGTGCCAAAATTCCTCTATGAGAGGCAGCATGAGTTCTCAGAAGCAAACAAAGGGGGGGATAAAATAAAAGCTTGAAACAAAACAAGAGGCTAAATGTGATTTCAGGTGTTGGGAGGCAAGTATGTTCTCAAAGCCAAAAGAAAATGCCCCTCTCTTTATCCAGCCCACCACCTTTTATATTTGCAGGAGTCGAATACTTAGTTGCATTTTTTTCCAAATGTGTTCAGTCTAATGGATTTTTTTAATGTCTACTGTTTGGAGTGCACATGTAATTTGCCTCCAATCTGTATTTGTCTTCTCTTTCATAACCAGATACAATTCAGAAATAAATCTGTTGATAATGGCACATGAAAACACCAATAAGCCTTTTTCATTTGAAATGAGTTCTTATGAGTTGCACGAATATCATGTAGGATGTTGACTTTTGAAGGCTGCCTTTTTCCTGAAAATCAAACTCCACAGCGGAAAAAGGGAGGCGACAGAAAACATTGAATTAAACGGGACTGGTTTAAAATGAGTGCCAATTTGTTTAGGTTCAAACAGAGATGGCACCATAGGCGAAGACACGATCCGTGCCTCGCTGATCTCGGCTGTTAGTGACAAGCTTCGCTGGCGGATGAAAGAGGAAATGGACAGGGCTCAGGCAGAGTTGGATGCCCTCAAGCGAACAGAAGAAGACCTCAAGAAGGGCCACCAGAAACTGGAGGACATGATTTCCCGATTGGACCAGGAAGTGGTAATTTGAATTTTGTGTGTGTGTGTGTGTGTGTGTGTGTGTGTGTGTGTGTGTGTGTGTGTGTGTGTGTGTGTGTGTGTGTGTGTGTGTGTGTGTGTGTGTGTGTGTGTGTGTGTGTGTGTGTGTGTGTGTGTGTGTGTGTGTGTGTGTGTGTGTGCGCGCGCGTGCGCGATTATATACAGTTGTGGTCAAAAGTTTACATACACTAGTGAAGAACATAATGTCAGGGCTCTCTTGAGTTTCCAGTTATTTCTGCAACTCTTCTTTTCTATGAGAGTGATGGTAAGAGATACTTCTTTGTCACAAAAAAACATTCTTGAACTTTGGTTCTTTTATGACTTTATTATTAACAGAAAAAGTGATCAGATCTGCTGGGTCAAAAATATACATTCAGCAACTTGAATGAGCAATTTTGGTGACTTAGAAAGTTGTCAGCGAAATGAGCTTCATAACGTGGCCTCATAACTTCTTGTGAGTGATTATGAGTGACGACAGTTGGTAACTTCTCTGGGGCCATTTAAGTAGGGCTCATTGGATGCAAACGCCCACAAACGCTACAATGGGAAAGTCAAAGGAGCTCAGCATGGATCTGAAAAAGTGAATCATTGACTTGAACAAGTCAGGAAAGTCACTTGGAGCCATTTCAAATCAGCTGTAGGTCCCAAGAGCAACAGTGCAAACAATTGTTTGTAAGTATAGAATGCATGGCACTGTTTTGTCACTTTCACGATCAGGAAGAAAACGCAAGCTATCACCTGCTGCTGAGAGAAAGGGTGGTGGTAGGAGGGTGAAGGTTTAACCGAGAATCACCTAAAAGCTTATCGGCCTACAATTTGAAGCTGCTGGAACACAGATGTGAGTGTCCACAGTCAAGCATGTTTTGCATCTCCATGGACTGAGAGGCTGCCGTGCTCCAAAAGCGTAACCTTAAAGGACAACCGACGTCACTTTGTTTGTTTCTTAACTGACATCAGAAAAACGATTTATAGCATCTAAAATACCCAAATCACGCAGTATGATATTTTTATTCAAATGCCAAACAACAATAAAAATGACTTAGTTTCCAAAATCTGCAAAAAATTGAGCTGCGAATTGGGCATTTTCAGAAAGTCCCGCCCCAGTTCATGACGTCACCCCAAGACGTCTTGCATTGCTGCAGAATCAAAACAATTGCTTCAGATTCGGAGAATATGCTTTCTTGTTACACATCCAGTTATGAATATGATTTAAATAGTTCTGAAGAGGAAAGCATACATGTTTTCAATCAATTAAAGAATTTATTCTGTGCCATTATGAGGCAACATTGAGGGGAGATGTCTCAACGAAAAAGAGGCACAAAATGGCGACCTCCTGTGGCCACCTCCGTTTCCACAGGCTGATAAATTCCTTATATGGAGCTTGGACGCCCTCTTCTGGCAGATTTTGGGTGCAACACGAGGTTCCCAGACCAAACAAGTACAGCAAAATACATTGACGTGATGGAAGGACCGCTACAATGCGTATTGTCGGTTGTCCTTTAAAGGACAACCGACGTCTCCGGACAAGTTGTGTCCATAATTTGTAAAATGGCTTCAAATGACTTCTACTGAGCATTTTTTACAAAGATTCCACCGCATATAGCTATGTTTTACGTTTTAAGACTCGTGCTGAATATTCCGGAAGTCTTGTTTTCCAAGCTCCATGTAAGGAATTTATCAGCCTGTGGAAACGGGCTGATTCATTCCTCACAGGAGCTCGGTGGCCATTTTCTGCCTCTTTTTGGGTGAGACATTCCCCCCCCATGTTGCCTCAAAATGGCACGGAATAAATTCTTTAATCGATTGCAAACATGTATGCTTTCCTCTTCAGAACTATTTGAATCATATTCATAACTGGATGAGTAACAAGAAAGCGTCTTTTCCGAATCTGAAGCCATTGTTTTGATTCTCGAGCAATGCAAGATGTCTTGGCGTAACGTCACAAACTGGGGGCGGACTTTCTGAAAATGCCCAATTCGCAGCTCAATTTTTGTGCAGATTTTGGACACATCAAGTCATTTTTATTGGTGTTTTGCATTTGAATAAAAATATCATACTGTGTGTTTTGGGTATTTTAGATGCTATAAAACGTTTTTCTGATGTCAGTTAGGAAACAAAAAAGTGACGTCGGTTGTCCTTTAAGGCCCGACTGAAGTTTGCTGCTGATCACATGGGCAAAGATGAGACCTTCTGGAGGAAAGTTCCGTGGTCTGACGAAACAAAAATGGAGCTGTTTGGCTACAATGCCCAGCAATATGTTTGGAGGACAAAAAGTGAAGCCTTTAACCCCAAGTACACCATGCCTACTGTCAAGTATGGCGGTGGTAGTATTATGCTGTGGGGCTGTTTAGCTGCCAATGGAAGCAATGCTTTTCAGAGACGAAATTGGATAATAAAGAACGAGGATTCCCTTCAAATTATTCAAGATAACCGAAAGTCTTCAGCCCGAAGATTGGGTGTCCCAACAGGACAATGACCCCAAACACGCATCATAACTTTGCTGCTGTGAAATGTAAATTGGCAAAATCAGGCTAGAATTAAGGTTGTCGAATGGCCCTGGCTTCATGTCAGAAAGCCATCAAATTTAACTGAACCCCACCAATTTTGTCAAGAGGAGTGGTCAAAGATTCAACCAGAACCTTGCCAGAAGCTTGTGGATGCTACCAAAAGCACCTAATTGAAATGCAAATGGCCAAGGGACATGTTACCAAATATTAGCGCTGCTGTATGTATATTTTTCACCCAGCAGATTTGATCACTTTTTTCTGTTCACCCATAGTAAAGTCATAAAACAACCAAACTTCATAAATGTTTTTTGTGACAAAGAAGTATATGTTCCAATCACTCCTCTTCTTCTTTTCCTCCCGGCTTTTCCCTTCAGGGGTCACCACAGCGAATCAATGTCCTCCATCTAACCCGGTTTTGTGCATCCTCTTCTCTCACACCAGATGCCTTCATGTCATCTTTGACAACATCCATAAACCTCTTCGGTCTTCCTCTCAGTCTCCTGCCTGGCAGTTCAAGGCTCACCATCCTTCTCCCGATATAGTCACTCTCTCTCCTCTGGACATGTCCAAACCATCTCAGTCTGGCCTCTTTGACTTTCTCTCCAAAGCCTCTAATATGAGTTGTCCCTCGAATGTACTCATTCCTGATCCTATCCAACCTGGTCACTCCCAAAGAAAACCTCAACATCTTCAGCTCTGCTACCTCCAGCTCTGCTTCCTGTCTTTTCTTCTGCGGCACTGTCTCCAGTCCTAACATCATGGCTGGTCTCACCACTGTTTTATACACTTTTCCTTTCATCCTAGCGGAAACCCTCCTATCACACATCACACCTGACATTTTTCTCCAGCCGCTCCAGCCTGCCTGGACCCGCTTCTTCACCTCTTTTCCACACTCTCCATTGCTCTGGACAGTTGACCCCAAGTACTTAAAATCCTCCACCTTCTTTATCTCTTCTCCCTGTAGCATCACTCTTGCACTTGGATCCCTCTCATTCACTAACATATATTCCGTCTTGCTGCGACTGATCTTCATTCCTCTCCTTTCCAGGGCATATCTCCACATCTCTAGTTTCTCCGCCACCTGTTCCCCGTTCTCGCTACAGATCACAATGTCATATGCAAACATCATGGTCCAAGGAGATTCTTGTCTAACAAAGTCTGTCAGCCTGTCCATCACATAGCAAATAAGAAGGGGCTCAGAGCTGAACCCTGGTGGAGTCCCAACTCCACCTTGAATTCCTCCGTCACACCGACAGCACACCTCACAACTGTCTTACAGTCATGATACATGTCTTGCACCGCTCTGACATACTTTTCTGTCACTCCAGACTTCCTCATGCAATACCACAGCTTTTCTCTGGGCACCCTGTCATACTCTTTCTCCAGATCTACAAAGACACAATGCAATTCCTTCTGACCTTCTCTGTACTTCTCTATCAGCATCGATGAAAAGGTTTCTTCAACCGTCATCTGTCCTTCTTTGAAGGTGTCGGACCTTTCGCTTCTTATCCAAGAAAATTTGTCAGTAAACTAAAGTCTTACTGGTAGTTTAGGCCCTATATGTATATCCCTACTGTCCAGACATGGCGGTGCCGGACTCTGCTATGATAGGTCCCTGCTCTCACGTTGGGGGGAGCAGAGGACTACTCCCTGCAGCTCCAGTGATTGTTCCTATTATTCTGACTAACGACTGGCCTGATTGTCCCTCTTCCACCGCCTCTTGTTTGGCCTTCACCACCTTTACTTTAACCGTGCTATGCATCTCCTTGTACTGCTGTCTACTCTCGTCCGTCCTCTCAGTGTCCCACTTCTTCTTTGCTAACCTCTTTCTCTGTATACACTCCTGCACCTCCCCATTCCACCACCAAGTGTCTTTATCTACCTTTCTTCCACTCCATACACCAAGTACTTTCCAACCTGTGTCTCTGATTATGTTCGCTGTAGTTAGCCAGTCATCTGCAAGGACCTCTTGCCCACCCAGTGCTTGTCTTAACTCCTTCCTAAATGTCATGCAACACTCTTCATTTTTCAACTTCCACCATTTTGTCCTCACTTCAGCCTTTGGTTTCTTCATCTTCCTCACTGCCAGCTTCATCCTACACACCACCAACCTATGCTGTCTGGATACACTCTCACCAACCACTACTTTGCAGTCACTGATTTCCTTTAGATGGCGCCGTTGACACAAAATGTAGTCTACCTGTGTACTTCTGCCTCCACTCTTATAGGTCACCCCATGTTCCTGTCTCTTCTGAAAGAAAGTATTCACAATAGCCATTTCCATTCTCTTAGCAAAGTCAACCACCATCTGTCCTTCAGCGTTCCTCATCTGCAAACCTGCCCATCACCTCCTCATCATCTTTGTTTCCTGCGCCAACATGTCCATTGAAGTCTCCACCAATTACAACCCTCTCACTTCTCGGGATGTTCTGTATGACTTCATCAAAGTGCAACCAAAACTTCTCCTTCTCCGCCAGCTCACATCCTACTTGTGGGGCATACACATAAACAAAATTGAACATCACTCCTTCAATTTCTAGCTTCAGACTGATCATTCTATCCGATACTCTTTTTACTTCTAAGACATTCTAACAAACTCCTCTGGTAAGATAACCCATACTCCATTTCTCTTTCTGTCTTCACCATGATAGAACAACTTAAAACCTTACCCTAAGCTTCTAGCCTTGCTCCCTTTCCACCTGGTCTCCTGGACACACAGCATGTCTACCTTCTCTGCATCATGTCAACCAGCTCTCTGCCTTTACCTGTCATTGTTCCTACATTCAAAGTTCCTACTGTTAGTTCTATACTCTTGGCATTCCATTTCCCTCTTTTCCTCCGGCATCCTGAAGGTCAACAGTAACAATGGCGGCCGTTGTTAACCCGGGCCTCGACCGATCCGGTATGGGATTCAGAGGTTTTATTTTATATGTTCCAATCACTCTATCAGAGATAAATGAGAGTTGTAGAAATAACTGGAAACTCAAGCGAGCCATGACATGTTCTTCACAAGTGTATGTAAACTTTGGACCACAACTCTATGTATAAAAATCTCTGAACACAATTTAAAAAAAGTGAATTATTGGGACAACCTTATATCATGTTCCCTCAATGATTATGCCTTTGTCAAATGGCATAGAAGCGTTTGTTTTGAAGTGATATCTTTTGAATACAGGTAGTCTGTCTTGCCACTCAAGTGACGTCACTGTGAAAAGTTGAGCCTTAAATAGTTTCACTTGTAGCAGGTGGGTCTTGAAGGGGTTTCACCATATTGTTCTGTCCGTGGTTCTAACATGCAACCAAATTTTGGACCAGGCTGATGTCGACAAGAACATCGAATTGCTGAAGCGCAAGGACGAGGAGCTGACCGATGCCCTGGAGAAGATGGAGAACCAGTCAGAGAACAATGACATAGATGATATCATTGTTCCAACGGCCCCCTTGTACAAACAGATCCTGAACCTGTACGCTGAGGAGAACGCCATCGAGGACACAATCTTCTATCTGGGAGAGGCCCTCCGCAGGGGGGTCATAGACCTGGAGGTTTTTCTTAAGGTGGCCATTTCAACACAACTTCGATATACCGACTCATAGTCGACAGTGTTTTACGTGTACAGGTCTATCAGTGTTGATTCTTTTCCTCTCTTATTGCAGCATGTACGCATTCTGTCCAGAAAGCAGTTCCAGCTCCGCGCTCTCATGCAGAAAGCCCGCAAGACCGCTGGCCTCAGCGACCTCTACTGAGTGAGACGCAGACATATCTTCAGGCCTTCTGGTTCTCTTTCTTCCTCCTCTCTGCCGTTTCCCCATCTTAAATGAACCACCGGGCTGTTTAAACACAAGATTTGCCGTCGTGAACTGGATGAAACCAAATGCTTGCGAGATCTCCCCAACACAAACGTAATGACACAATGTATGTGTACTGCTGACTATCAGTTTGTTAAGCAAGGCAGCCTTGTTTGTTGAGTAAGCACAAAATGTCGGGGGCTCGCAGTTGAGACACCCAAAGTCATGAAAAGGTTAAGCTCTGATATAAATACCCAAAGTGGTTAACCTTAAGACGACCCTTGCTTTTGTGCTGAGTGCAGCCTGAGCCACATTCAGAAGGCTTTTTTTCTATTATGGATATACTTTAAGCCATGAAACTGTTCTGTTTCTCACTTCTGTTTTGTCTCTCTTCTTTCCATTCTCATTTTATGTGTCAGCTGCTCAGGTTAGCCCTCAAATTTGAGTGTTTAGCTGCATTAACCAATCGTGTACAGTAGCTCTCTTGAAGACATTTTTACAAAGTATATTCACTATTTTTTATTTTTGCTTTCCACTCGGTTTCTGGTGGAAAATAAGCTCTCTCTCTCTCTATAAATCAGTTTTGTAAAGGGTTTTGAGTGTTATCGGGGTCAGAAGAGCCTATTGTACTAATCAGATGTTAAGTTATGACAACACCTCCCATTTAACTTAACCTTCTACTAAATGCACTTTGAAATGTATCATAGAGTATCTGCTGTTATTTGTTTCCAATTAAACCATAGACCGTCTTTTGTATCTGTAGAATTATGTAAATCCGTTCAAATTAAAGACTGATTTAATGGCAAATCAACAATATTTTCATTTCCGCTAGCCTTTCTACGTTCCACCACAACTGATTTTAAAATTGAAGTTTACTCCAATTGAATTGCTAATGTCACAAAAAAATATGTTCTGCCTGCCATTTCATTGGCTTTTGTGAAGATTTATTGTCAATTAGTTTTCTGTTCATATATTGGACAATTTCACACAACACAGCCAATAACATCACATAGCATTCTTTTTGTCCGGCAACTGGGTTGGGAATAGCTGTTTTATAGTGCTTGACCTCATTCAATGAGGGCCCATGAGGCGTCATGAAGGGTGTTGACACAATAACACACTACTGTATGTTGATACTGTGTCACTTACCGCTGACACCTGCTGGACTTTCAAGACCCTGCAGGCAATCCATTTGACAGACTGAACTGAGTGATTTGACGGTGAAGTGTATCCAATATCATTGAAATCTATGCATTCATGTTGTAATATTCATTATGTTTAAATCGTAAAAATTATGTCAGGAGGATGTTTGTGGACTTTGTTTTCAAAAATCTTTATTCAGAAAAATATGTTGAATTTGAGTCTGTTCCGTTTCTTGCATGCTATTTCCCTTCAAGTGGAGAACACATGCTCACATGGCATTGATGATGCCGGCGTACAGAGGAACTTCTTTCCGAGGTGGGAGAGGTTTTGTAAAATAAATACGGGATTCCCCTCTGCCAGGTAACACTGCACCTCAGATGTAGCATCTGCTCTTACACTTGTTCCCAGTAAGCCTACCTCTTCATCCAAATGTTGTCACAGTTCATCTAAAAAAACAAACCTGACAAAATTGGCATTTAGGACAGTTTCCAAATGAATATTAATGAGTAGCATGCCAGATGACTTTGCATGGGTGCTTTTGTTGGTGTACGATACAGTATTTATGTATGACAAATTCGACATTTCACCTGCAATAAAATATGTGAATAGTAAACGAAGAGATACCTTCAAGTTATTTTGAATTAGAATGGAACAAGATATGCCAATAATCGGAGACGTACTTGTTGAGACAAGGTCATTTGAATAAATACTTTATTCTCCAGATGGAGATCAAAATAGCTTCACACTGCGGACAAATTTCATTTCCCAGAGAGCTCCTTCATAATATATATGTGCGTACTACATTGACGTGCAGTCAGGGGAGGCAGGTGAGGCCGTGCCTCACCTGTCATCATGGAAATATCAAATGAAAAAATTTTATTTATTCAGTGATTTGAACTTTAAAGTTCCTTTCCATTTAACTTCACCATTTTTTTATTTTCTTCTCAAAATCGCTGAAGTTTCACATTTACCGTTCAAATACTAAGTAGAGACGAGCGGCGAGGCAGCAGCCGGCTGAGCCTCACCTTGTATTGCGCAATGACTGCTAAGTGCTGGCTTGCTCTGCAGTGCGACCGCATTGCTGTCTCTCTGCATATTAATATTAAAGTGTTCAAACACTTTTGGTATATGAACTAAATGTCTACAGTTTAGCTGGTGTATATAATGTAGAGTCACTTTACATTATAAACACTACTACAGTGTTTTATTTTTATCTAAACTGCGCATAGGTGAGCCACACAGTTGTTCTGCCTCATGAAAGGGGGGGGGGGGGGTGATAACAGAGATTCTTGTGACTCCTCGGCTGCAAGTTAAGTGACACCATCCAGTCATTTTTTTCGCCTTGCTTGGCCTTATTTTCAGAATGGAGGATTACATATCTAAATTGAAAGAAATAGAGACTTGAAGAAACTGAAGAAAGATGAGGAAGGCTTCTACAAATAAGTTATTGATGCCTTTCTTCAGAAGGAGCGGCACATGGACTTCATTTATCAGTAAAGGTAACACGATTATAACGTTTTTTTTAATTCTTTTTTCTATGCTACAGTTTATATAAAGAACGCTGACATGACATTTTAAACAAAACACGTTAACTGTTGCCAATAAAATGGTGAATAAGCTACTCTGTAGAATTCATGTTTGTAAATCTGACTGATGTCAGTTCCTCACTAGCCATGACCCTCACCGCACGTCACTGGCGGACTCCAATAAACAAGCGAGGGTGAGGTCTGGCTTGTTTCGGCAGGCGGCATCAGGTTGCTCGACACGCTTCCTTAGACACAGTTTGGCTGGCTTTTGCGGCATTGATCCCCCTGGACGGAGTTGACCCAGTTCAAGTATTGTTCACATGATCGCCTTGAAGCAGTACGCGCACCATTGCAGGGATTGTTCTGTGAGCTTGGCATGTGTGTCGACACATCGGTTTTGCAGGACCCATCACTACCTTATGGGCGTTGTGGCGCACATATCGACATGCTTTCACAGTGTCATTCATTGCAGTAGATAAATGTATAGTCTTATTTTTTTCAGTCATGACCATACTTCATAGTTGGCTGTAACCTTTCAAAGTCAAGCTGCAAAAAAACATTAACTATGTGAACAGGACTTTATAACTATGCTGGCATACAAACGTCTTGTTATCGATAAAATTAAAAGTGAACAAGCAGAAAAGTGAGAAACTCGTTTCCATATCTCGGCTTTATTTTATACTGCAGTACATGAAAATATGTCCAGATACAGTTATTTGCTATGATATTTAATACTTGAAAGAATAATTATCCATGAGCAGTAACTTGTATCAAGGAAATGACACATTATGCTATGTTAATGTCCTTTCGAGTCTATGTTGAGAAAAATAAATACAATTCTTTTTGAGAAAGATAGCGTGTGCAAAAATGTGTTGATTATTTCCATTCAGTAGCATCCCCAACCACACAAGGAGCATAGTGAATTTCCATTACTCTTAACCTATCAGTGCACTTGTGGTCATGTATGGAGAAGGCATTTGATTACTCTTGTAAGATCACCTGGACAGGAAGACTGCCCCCACTGTAAATGGAATGTCTCCATCAGACTTTGATAAAAACAACTAAAAAACACTCAAACCGATGCGTGGACCAAGAAAACAGATATACAACCATTACATAAAGCATAAAAGGAGTGTGTGAAAGTAGCCATAACAGTGCACAGTAACACCATAGTTGGAGGATTTCAAACAAGACGTTCCCAAATGTCAACACTAGCTGATATTAACAGCTAAATAGTCGTGAATGTTTCTGGTTAGACATACAATGATGGGAGCATACGACACAAATTACTGGTTAACAGAGTATCTGAAACTAACTTCCACTTTTTGCACCTTCATATGTCTTTATGGAGGCCATTTGCCACAGCGGGACACAGAAAACACAAGGGAGTCGCTTGGGCCAATGCACAATGTTTTGTGATGTTTAGTTTGGGGTCAAGGTGTGGGACCTGTTTACAGAATAAGCTCCTTCTGGACGGCCCACAGCGTCTCGGCGCTGTTCAGAAGCTGCTGCTGCTCCTCGGGCTTCAGGTTCATGTTGATGACGTCCGACAGGCCTGTGTTGCCCAGGACGCATGGGACGCTTAGGAAGACCTCCTCGTGCACGCCATACATTCCCTGCCGAACCGCATATGCATCAATTCTCACAATTCTATCACAACCCGTTGCCACTTTTATTGATTGAATGGGTGAACAAAAACAGCTCTTCTGGACTGAGCTTGTTTGATTTCGTCCCTAATGATGTGTCCTTACCTTGATGAGTGTGGACACTGGGTGAACTTTGTGCATGTTCTTGGTGATGCTCGCCACCAGGTCAGCCACAGACATTCCGATGGCCCATGAAGTATAACCCTTCAGCCGGATCACTTCATAGGCCCTGCAGCGCGCATACACATTGTCAGGATGTGACGCAATTTGCATTTGAAAATGCCGACATTTTTCATATGAGCAGTTTAGATAATACGGTGTTGATAAGGTCTTGCTTCTAATCTCAAATCAGAAAGCCTATTGTACTACCCTAAAAACACGACGTGCGAGGTAGAAACGCACGTTTAGATTCGGACATTGCATTATAAACCTAACCTATTCCTGCAATCTGAACGTTGGCGGTTGCTTCTGGAGATACTAAAGTCTAAGCGGAAGATCAGAGGGGATACTTTGTTGACCTCCCACTGAACATTGGACACGCCATTTCACTGACCAAAAAAAAGCTGAAAGAGTGGATCCAGGCATGAAGCAGGAAGATAAACACAAAGCATTTAATCCACAATGCTTATGCCAATAGGTTTATTTCTTGGCTTTCAATACAGCATGAAACAATGCCATTTATTTCTATTGTTTCTACTTTTCCTGTTTTATTGCTTGTGAATGATGTCATGTTTAATAGTATCCTATTTGATTTTTATGGATGGCACACGGTTTCAGCTGCCGGTGCTTTTAAATTACTCTGTAAAAGAAAATAATTCTGAACTGAGTGCTTATACACAGCCTATATTCAGGTCAGGGTGAGGCAAATACGAACAAGTCTGTTCTTTAAGCCAGCCATCAATCATTTACAAAACATTTCACAAACATTTGCATTTTTTTTACTTATCATTGAATGACTTGGCCTATGTGTTAGTTTGAAACTCTAATGTGGCCTTGGAGTACAAAGTTTTGCCCAACCCTGATCTAACTACATCCTGTCGTGCAACACTGTACAACCACCTGCCTGATGGCTTTGCGCCATGTTCAAATTCCTTGTTTGGGATGGTCAGTGACACTGACTTCAATTGTGGACTTTAAATTCAACCTTGCCGCGGTTGCACAGTGAGACGGGGGCGTGCAAGGACTTGACGGGTTGTGACAAAAAGTACTCACCCATCAACCACCATTCTGTGCACCACCTTCCAGTCTTCGCTATCTCCGTCGCCCCCCATTTTAGGGTTGAAGTCCTGAAGACTGACGCCGGCCACATTCACGCCACTCCACACAGGCACTTGAAGAAGCCAAATACAGTCGCTCAGATAAAGGCAATTTTCATTTCTGGCCACTCTGAGGTTGCTAAATTTAAGCTGCGCCTGTATATCGGCTGCCATTTTATTTATAGTGAGGAGCCACATACCACTGGAGTCCCCGTGCTCTCCGATGATCCAGCCGTGGCAGCTTGAAGGGTGGAGGGATAGTTTCTCTCCCATGAGGTGACGGAAGCGGGCGTGTCCAGGTTGGTTCCGGAGCCGAGGACGCGGTGACGTGGGAAACCGCTCAGCTTCCAAGCAACGTAAGTCAAGATGTCCACTAAGAGGAGGAAAATGGACCACACGATGAATTGACTTCATACAAACCCTGTTGTTTCAATTTAGTAGAAAAAAAAAACGACACAAAACTCAATTCAAATGGAAATATTTCTGATGTGGTTGTGCGTGGGTAACACGGTTGACTTTCAACATGGAGATAAAGGTCCATATCCAACCATGAACCCAAATTTGGCTTAACATTTTCAACCTCTGCAGTTTTAAGAATGTGTGGAGATTGGAATCATTTTATGTAGCTTGCCAAAACAAATCAAACATGTCGACTTTCATGACACTTGCTAAAATCTGCACCAAAATGTCAAATTTGCAAATGTAATCAATAACAGATGCATTGTAACAATGTTTTCGTGGCCAAACTTCTCATTACAGAAACTTAGACAATAGTCAAATAAACCATTATTCTTAACTTTAGCTGTTTTCACAGTTCTTATGACCATCAAAGGGAAATCGTAACTGGAATGTCACCCACAAAAAAAAAATGGCATCCCTGCCTTAGGTAGTATACGCATTCAATATAAAATGGTTCTGGTCATACATTTTTTCCAATGAAGTGGAAAGTGTTAAGAGCAGAGCCACACTATCTATTCCTCCGAATAATGTATTTGAGGTGAGTGTCAGTGGTTCTTATTTACCTGGATTCGAGACAACCATCAGGATGCAGTTGGGGCTGTACTTGACAATGTTGGGGATGATAAACTTAAAGATGTTGACATTGCGCTGCACCAGATTGAGGCGACTCTCTCCTTCCTGCTGACGTGCGCCAGCAGTCACCACGACCACCCTGGAGCCGGCGGTCACGCTGTAGTCTGGAGCATTCAAACACACACGTACTGATTTATAAATTGCCAGATCACAGTTGTTCTCATCCATTTGATTTGTTGTCCTCTTCTCACCTTTGTCTCCCACAATCTTGTGCGCTTTCAGGAAGAAGGAGCCATGTTGTAGGTCCAATGCTTCGCCCTTCAGTTTGTCTTCCATCACGTCCACCAGCGCCAGCTCATCACAAAGATCCTGATCAGCAAATGACAAAATTACATGTTTCATTGTGAGAATGAGTCAGTTTCTGTACATATACAGGTAAAAAACAACTTACGACCGAATTCCGTTCCGACCAAACGGTCGGAAGTCAAAATGGTCGTTAAGTCGAAATACATTCAAAATGGTAAATATAGACTCAGAAGCACAATGACTCGCAAACTCCCCCCTCTGGTGCCATCACACGGTCGATTGCTGTGAGAGAGTGAAATTCTGGCTGGCTGGCCAAAATTGTCATACGCGTTGCCGGCCTACTAGTGCGTTGCGGTGCCAGGCGTAGAAGTAAAATAAAAAAAATAGGCTCTGGAGGTCATGGTCGTAAGTACGGGTGGTCGTAGGTCAAGTCGGATTTTACCTGTAAATAGCAGTGACAAAAAATACACTTCGCCAGTCGGATTGTCTTTTAGCTCAACATTACAAAGATTACGGTATCTGTAAACCCTGTTGTTCACAATGCTGTTTTCAGCTATTTTTTTAAATGGGGTGTGCTGCTCTGACCTTACCGCGACGGCAATAATGGGACAATTTTACTCTTGCAGTATTGTCGTTATCTGCATATATATGTATACAGTAGATATATTTTTTTGGTAGATTGATGTGCCATGGCCTTTTGGTTCAAGACTGCTGAGATTGTACGCTACCCATTATCTAAATGAAAGAGAGGCCCACTAAAAATTCCAAAAGAGGAATTGGAAAGGCTAAGAGCCACACCACACATTTTGATGCTGCCCAGCTTTTGCTTTGCCGTCCTCCACAGTGGCTCCATTATCCCGCTGCTGGCACCATTTCAGTCAACAGAATTCGAGACCAATCCATACGTTGTGGATATATCACATGGCTGACTAGAGAGCAGACAATTGGCAAGGGCATAAGCTAAAAAGAAAACGTGATTTAAAAATAAATAAAACTAAAGTATCTTATTCCATATAACTGGGATTAAACAGGAACTCCTCTCCATGAGTCGTCACCTTACCGTGGTGGAGGGGTTTGTGTGTCCCAATGATCCTAGGAGCTAGCTTGTCTGGGGCATGGGAAGAGTACGGTGAGGCCATGGAAGCCGACTTCCGGATCGCTTTGAGGAAATTCTGTTCCACCATCCAATGTGGTTAAAAAGCTGCTCGGTGGCAAGGCCCCGGAGGTGGATGAGATCCAACCTAAAGTTCCTAAAGGCTCTGGATGTTGTGGGGCTGTGCTGGCTGACACACCTCTGCAACATTGCGTGGTCATCAGGGAGAGTGCCTCTGGATTGGCAGACCGGGGTGGTGGTCCCCCTTTTTAAAAAGGGGGACCGGAGGGTGTGTTCCAACTACAGAGGGATCACACTCCTCAGCCTCCCTGGAAAGGTCTATTCAGGGTTTCTAGAGGGCGGGTCAGTCGGAAAGTCGAGCCTCAGATTGAGGAGGAGCAGTGTGGTTTTCGTCCCGACCGCGGAACAGTGGACCAGCTCTCCACCCTTAGCAGGGTCCTCGAGGGTGCATGGGAATTCGCCCAACCAGTCTACATGTGCTTTGTGGACTTGGAGAAAGCGTTTGACCGCGTCCCTCGTGGACTTCTGTGGAGGGTGCTTCGGGAGTATGGGGTACAGGAGCGCCTGATACAGGCCGTTCGGTCCCTCTACGACTGATGTCAGAGTCTGGTTCGCATTGCCGGCAATAAGTCGGAATCGATTCCAGTGAGGGTTGGGCTCTGTCAAGGCTACCCTTTGTCACAGATTCTGTTCATAACCATTATGGAAAGAATTTCTAGGCGCAGCCGAAGCGTTGAAGGTTTCCGTTTTGGTGGCCTCAGTATAGTATCTCTGCTTTTTGCCGATGATGTGGTACTGTTGGGGCCTTCAAGTGGCGCTCTCCAACTCTCTCTTGAGCGTTTCGCAGCCGAATATAAAGAGGCTGGGATGAGAATCAGCACCTCCAAATCTGAGACAATGCTTCTCAGTCGGAAAAGGGTGGAGTGCCCTCTCCGGGTCGGGGAGGACATTTTACCTCAAGTGGAGGAAGGAGTTTAAGTATCTGGGAGTCTTGTTCACGAATGAGGGTGTGAGGGAACGAGAGGTCGACAGGCGGATCGTTGCGGCGTTTGCTGTGATGCGGACTTTGTACCGATCTGTTGTGGTGAGGAAGAATCTGAGCCAAAAAGCAAAGCTCTCAATCTACTGGGCGATCTACGTCCCAACCCTCATCTATGGTCACGAGCTATGGGTTGTGTCCGAAAGAACGAGATCCCGGATGCAAGCGGCCAAAATGAGTTTTCTCCGTAGGGTGTCCGGGCTCTCCCTTAGAGATAAGGTGAGAAGCTCGGTCATCCGGGAGGGGCTCAAAGTTGAGCCACTTCTACTCCACATCGAGAGGAGCCTGATGAGGTGGCTCGGGCATCTGATTAGGATGCCCCCAGGACGCCTCCCTGGTGAGATGTTCCGAGCATGCCCCACTGGCAGGAGACCCCGGGGACGACCCAGGACACGCTGGAGAGACTATGTCTCCTAGCTTGCATGGGAACGCCTCGGTATCCGCCAGGACAAGCTAGAAGAAGTGGCTGCGGAGAGGGAAGTCTGAGCTTCCCTACTGAAGCTGCTGCCCCCGCGACCCGACCCTGGATAAGCGACAGAAGATGGATGGATAAACAGGAACTACAATGGTGTAAAGGTGCATTGTATGACACCAAGACATGCTTGCAATGTTAATCTTCTGACTAAACTCCAAAATCAGGGATTGCAAGTTAACACCATTGCGAAGAGCATCACCAGTAGCATTATATTCACAATCAGATGCTCACTGCATATATTCCTATCTCGCTGTTTTTCTTTTTTGTCTCTTACCTTGAGCAGAACACTCATGGCTGTGGCCATGCCCACCATGCCGACACCTACCACCGTCACCTTGTTCCTGCTGCTCCCTGACTCCTCCTTCAGCACTTGGGTGATCAGTTTATCTTTGGTGGCCATCTGTGGAAAGAAAAGTGACAATGTATCCACTAAATGGCAGTGAAATTAACAGGTTTTGCTGAAACACAAACAAGGGGATTCAAATTCTTTCGGGGCATCATCTACATATTGTTGGTTATTATAGCATGTTGAAAGTGATTTAGAATAACAGTGTGAACAGCACAGAGGCCTAGTAGTTTACTACTAGTAGTTAGTACTTTAGAATTCAGGCCTTTCTTTATGGAGCCTATATGTTCTCTCTGAGATTGTTCCTCGAGGCAATGTGAGCACGAATGTTAACTTGTTTGTAAAACTGTGCCCTGTGATTGTTTGGCTCCCAAAGGAGGGTTGAGTCGCCCTTTTAGCCACACTCCGCGCACTCTCTTTATTAATTTAATGCGGACAAGCACTGTACAAAACGTATGAATGTTTCACAATGGAATTGGCTCCAAGCTTATTCACGACACAAATGAGGACAAACACGATAGAAATAGATGGTCAGCTCGATTGTATCCAAATAAGGCTAAATATTCATCACAGCATTAGGGTTGAAAGGGGTCCTGGAGCCTATCCCAGTCGTCTTTGGGCACGAGTTGGGGGAAACCCTGAATTGGTTGCCAGCCAATCACAGGGCACACAGAGATAAAGAACTCTAAAGACTAAAGGACATTTTAGAGTGTTCAATTGGCCTGCCATGCATGTTTTTTTTGGAATGTGAAAGGAAACCGGCGGACCCGGAGAAAACCCAAGTGACCCCGGGGAGAACATGCAAACTCCACACAGGGAGGCCGGACTCACGACCTCTGCACTGTGCTAACCACTCGATTACCGGGCCACTATTTATTCATCTAATTGTTTATTTGTATATATTTTTTACAAACTATGAATCACAATAATAAATACATTGTGAAAAAATATCACTGCAACAGTGTACACTTGTCACTGCCTTCTACGGATATTTCCTTATATTATATTGCTGAGCCTATTCATTGATTCTTGCAGTCTCACTTCCCCCAATCTCCATAGCAACCACTGCACGGACAAGACCTCCCTGCTTCGTAACGTCTCTAGACAGACCCTGGTAATTTCTCAGGAGTGGAGGGAGGCAGTGCGGAATCATGTGTACGTGCAGCACAGCCTCCCCCCACTCCCAGCTGACGTCACAGATACAAGACTATTTATGGTTCCTACAGCGCTCACTACTTACAAGCCGTTGCATGTGCAAGATTACACTCTGATGTGCAGAGTTCACACACAATAGCAGGATATACGGTGGTGGAAAGGATGGCAGACCTTTTTATCTTTGAGAGGTGTGCTAGGTTTCAAAAGAAAAACAAACTTTTCTCATCACTTTCAGCATCGGCACCTCATTTTAGCCCTGGTAGTCCCTTTTGTAGTGTATTTTTGGGTGAAATATGTCGGACAATCAATCACAATCAACCTTTTGATGCGTGTCTGAATGTGACTTCCCACAAATAGTGAATTAATGAAAGACATACAAAAGGAACTAAACCGTTACACAAAAACAGAGCTATTATCTCATACAAGCGTGGGATTTTAGGCAGTTTTCCTATCGCAGGTCAACAGGCGGTCAAACACACACACGCGCAAACACTAACATGAGAGACAAACTTTCCTATTGGCACTCTTTCACTGCAATGTTGACGATTGGTACACATGCAAGCTAATGACATCCAATAGATGGAATGGGAAATGAATTACAGTTTTTTTTTGTCTTTGTATAGACTTTGCACCAAGTCTCTTCGACACCACATCGGCGAACCAATTCGCATTTAATTCAACATGTCGCACTTTTAGCTTCAAGATTAATGATGCGGGTTATTGTGCGTTTCGTGTTTTTGGTCAATCTGAGATTTCAAGAACGTAGACCACTGCCTGGGGAGAGGAGGGTCGCCTCCATTTTACACTTCGGCTGGACGTGTAACACTGCAACACGCATTGACCCTCTGTTGCGATGGACTCAGTTTAATCATGTGTTTAGAACCTCTGTAATGGCAGGGCAAATAATATAAACATAGGAAGTGGATATAATTTATATACACACTGTCGGCAACAAGTGGGAATTCATGTTGTGATCCTGACCAGACCAGATTGACCAGGTACAGCATCCAAGCCACGTTAACGCATCGTGTTGCAATAGTATAATTAATTATGGTATAATATAGTCTAGGATGTAACAGGCCCCAGAAAATAAAATCACAATAACCTCAACAGTTTACATATATAGATGGATGGATTTATGACATCACATGTAATCAACTGCATCACACCTCTTCCCGGTCTAATAAACGTTGCATACCCGGAAATCACATTCACTTGTACCCCCGCTTAAAAACCTAGACTGGTTTATAAAGTTGATTTGTAATTTCTCTTACCGTTTATGCTTCGGTGTGAGGCTGGCGTGCCTCTCGTTGCGTTGCCTTGGTTGCTGTAGCAATTCTGCCGCAATGGTGGTATCGCTATGGGAAAGACTTGGATGGCAATTTAAACATCGTCCACGCTACCTCCCTCCTTCCCTACCCTGATGATGTTTGCGCATAGTAATGAGAAAAGGGACACAGAGGGCGGGGCCACAGGGAAGACTGCGTGCTGGGTGTCACGTCTTTGACCGGATGCGGAAGAAAATTGCTAGACCGCCTGAAAAATTTCCAAATCAAGTGTTAGTGGCACCGGTGCCAGAACTGGAATCCTGAACAGAACATATTCCAGACCTTGCGTCCACATCACATTGAATTGTATGTAAACATTCAGTGGCAAAGCCTTCTCTGTCTGAATCACAGACTGATTTTAATTATATTTTGTCCATGAATTCATATTAAATAATTCCAAATTGTCTTTCAGCTTCTTGTACTTTTTGAAGGTGTCGGACGTTTCGCCTCCTATCCAAGAGGCTTCGTCAGCGAACTAAAGTGAGGTGGTTCTTTAAGTCAGCTAATTGAAAGGTGGCCTTTTCTAAGTTACATACCAGCAGAAGGATGTCTCTCCCAAAGTTGGCAGCAATACGCCTGTGTAAGCTCTCAGTCGTACAGGAGTGGTCCATCGATGAGAAGGTTTCTTCAGCCATCATCTGTACTTTTTGAAGGTGTCGGACGTTTCGCCTCCTATCCAAGATGAGAAGGTTTCTTCAGCCGTCATCTGTACAAAGTGAAGGTTTCGGACGTTTCGCCTCCTATCCAAGAGGCTTCGTCAGCGAACTAAAGTCTGACTGGTCGTATCGGCCCCATTTATATATCCCTAATGTCCAGACCTGGTGGCGCCGGACACAACTATGATAGGTCCCTACTCTCAGGTTGGGGGGGGGGGGGGGGGGCGCGGGACCCCCCCCTGTGGCCCCACTGATTGTTTCTACATTCCTGAGTAGGGACCTACTGAAGCTGAAGTAGGGACCTATCATAGCTGTGTCCGGCGCCACCAGGTCTGGACATTAGGGATATATAAATGGGGCCGATACGACCAGTCAGACTTTAGTTCGCTGACGAAGCCTCTTGGATAGGAGGCGAAACGTCCGAAACCTTCACTTTGTACAGATGACGGCTGAAGAAACCTTCTCATCGATGGACCACTCCTGTACGACTGAGAGCTTACACAGACTCCTATCCAAGAGTTTCTTCGTCAGCGAACTAAAGTTCGCTGACGAAGAAACCTTCTTATCGATGGACCACTCCTGTACGACTGAGAGCTTACACAGACGTTTCAGCTTCCTTTCATAACTTTTCCCTTGTTTTGCTGCTTCCAGGCGCGTTTTTGTATTTAAGCATTTAATCAATCACATTTCAGCCATCATATGACCAGGGTCAGAAAGTTACCTGCACGCCTTCACAATCAGTTCTGCGGGCCCTGGAGCATCAAATGTGTCGATCAAACTGTTGCTTTAACTCATCATATTTAATAGCCGATTCAGTAGCTGTGATGTAATCTATTGTAGGTATAGTTTTAGGAGTCACTGAGAAATGTAAACCTTTGGTAAGTACCGCCTTTTCTGTCTCTGAGAGATCTCTGTCTGACAAATTTTTGATCCAATTCTCCCTTGCAAATTAAAAATAACACTCATTTGATGACAATGAGGTTAAAATCTTAGCGAAAGAACATAGATGGTTTGAAAGGGGGGTAAAAGAAGCGATTCTTATAAAACAACAAAATCCTTCATTAAACCGGTCTGGTGGGGTGAGGTTCAATTTGGATCGTTCATACAATAGCCTGCTTAGGCAAAACAGGTTAGGCAACTTTCGTAATGCTGATGAGGGTCGTTATGCTGATGAGGTGATACCGGTGGGAGTGGGTCAGGAATGTAGGAACAATCAGTGGGGCCACAGGGAGGGGTCCTCTACCCCCCCAACCTGAGAGTAGGGACCTATCATAGCTGTGTCCGGCGCCACCAGGTCTGGACATTAGGGATATATAAATGGGGCCGATACGACCAGTCAGACTTTAGTTCGCTGACGAAGCCTCTTGGATAGGAGGCGAAACGTCCGAAACCTTCACTTTTGTACAGAGGACGGCTGAAGAAACCTTCTCATCGATGGACCACTCCTGTACGACTGAGAGCTTACACAGACGTATATATACATATACATATATATTATGACATGATTATCCTGAGAGGGATCAGGGGTGCTGGAGCCGATCTCAACTGTTTTCCAGCCAAGGAAGTGTGTGCGTGTGCGTGTGCGTGTGTATACATGTGTGTGTTGGTGTGTGTCTGCGTGTGTGTGTGTGTGCGTATGCATGTGTGTGTGCGTTTGCGTGTGAACGTGTATTTCTACCCACATCCACCCAATGTATAATTGAATTGTTTATGCAACATAGACTGCATGCTAAAATGAAAAACAGCTAAATTTTGTCTGACTGCCAGAAATTGTGTCTGTGCCTGTGTGATTAACAGAGGGACATGATACTGATTTTTTTCTATTTAACTCAGGATTTGAACCACTACGTTTAACGAAATGCACATCGCTTCTATGCAATATATAAGATCAACTCAAACTGCCAATTTATACTGCATATCAAATACCTAAGTAAGCATTTGAGGTTAATACAAGGTAAAAACACAGATTTTAAAAGTTTACATGGAAAAATAATGCACGCTTACCTGTATTCTTTTTACCAACTTCCGGTTTATTTCGCCTAAAATAGATAAATACAAACTGCATCTCTCCTAACTCACCACAGTTGTATAAGGCAAATGGATGACATTGAATACATTATTCAAATACATTATTCAAATGAAACCGTTTTATCTGACTAAAGCAGAATTATAGAAAAAAAAATGTATGCGAAATGTGTGTGTACCAAATGAAGCTTGTGCTGGCCCGTTACCTAAAAATTTGTGATTTATTCCATAATTTCCATGTCCCCATTGTGGGACGAATAAAGGTTTTCTAATTCTGACTCTGATCAGTGCGGCTTTTGCGCCCCCAACTGTCAGATTTCCGTAAGGGCAAGAAATAGGACGTCTGACGAAGTTGTTTCGTCACACATGCACTGTTCCTTTTGTGGCGCGGGCTATTGTCGTGTTACGAGAAGTAGTTACAACACCGCCATTACTTTAAATTCGTTTGGTCTCGACGGTGTGTGTTGAGTAACGGCTCTGACAAGTTGCATGACTTCCTAACTTCATCATGGCTGTCAATCATGGATCTCAAACTTTTCACTTTTCACATTCATTCATTCATTCATTCATTCATTCATTCATTCATTCATTCATTCCTTTGTTCGTTCGTTCGTTCGTTCGTCCGTCCGTCCGTTCATTCGTTTTTTTCCTGAATCTGTTTATCCTCACCGGTGTCACAATGAGCATTGGAGCCGATCCCATCCATCTTCGGGCACGAGGCCGGGGACACCCTCAACCGGTTGCCAGCCAATCGCAAGGCACACAGAGACTATCTATCTATCTATCTATCTATCTATCTATCTATCTATCTATCTATCTATCTATCTATCTATCTATCTATCTATCTATCTATCTATCTATCTATCTATCTATCTATCTATCTATCTATCTATCTATCTATCTATCTATCTATCTATCCATCCATGTTGCTTTGTGTAAGCGGGTTCGGTAAATGATACAACTTCTGGATAGAATTGAGGTTCTTTATTAGGACGGCTGTGTTGGTTGGAGGGAGAAGGCAATTGACATGTGTGGCTCTCGTAGGCTCTCATCAGACTGCCTTGCAGCAGCGCGCGTGCTCCTTTGATCTAAAGCCAGGTATCACTAGTAGAACATGCAAATTCAATTTGCTCATATCATTACACACCATCCATCCATCCATCCATCCATCCATCCATCCATCCATCCATCCATCCATCCATCCATCTATCAAAAAAGTGATGTCGGTTCTCCTTTAAAGGACAACCGACAACCGAATTGGGCATTTTCAGAAAGTCCCGCCCCCAGTTCGTGACGTCACGCCAAGACGTCTTGCATTGCTTCAAAATCAAAACAATTGCTTCAGATTCGGAGAATATGGTTTCTTGTTACACACCCAGTTAGGAATATGATTCAAATAGTTCTGAAGAGGAAAGCATACAGGTTTGCAATCGATTAAAGAATTTATTCCGTGCCATTATGAGGCAACATTGAGGGAAATGTTTCATCGAAAAAGAGGCACAAAATGGCGACCTCCTGTGGCCACCTCCGTTTCCACAGGCTGATAAATTCCTTATATGGACCTTGGATGCCATCATCTGGCGGCTTTTGGGTGCAACACGAGGTCTCCAGGCCAAACAAGTACAGCAAAATACATTGACGTGATGGAAGGACCGCTACAATGCGTCTTTTTTTTCGGTCAGGGGCGTTCCTTTCGTGACGTCACGTATGGACTCGTCACCAACTCAAAAACAAGACTTCCTGAATATTCAGCGCGAGTCTTAAAACGTAAAATATAGCTATATGCGGTGGAATCTTATTAAAATACGCTCAGTAGAAGTCATTTGAAGCCATTTTACAACTAATGGACACAACTTGTCCGGAGACGTCGGTTGTCCTTTAAAGCTCAGAGAGAATATGGATCTCAAGGCATACACTCATGCATGCATTTATTGAAGAGGCTGAATAACTATTAGAAGAAAGGATAAGGCCTTTGTCAAAACTGTGTGTATTCATTTGTTATCTAAGTTGTCCAAGATGCATGCAAACAGCAAAATTTTCCAGTATTGTGTTTATAAATTTTAGAATCCATGTGTCGTGTGTCCTCGACTTTTGAATGTTGCTGCTTTAAGAGTCATAGCAGTTTACCGGTAACCCTTCATTTGCTGCCCTGTGTCATGGTGATGTTCCTCTTGCACACATAAAAGAAAGAAAGAAACAATCCCTGCATCATCAACAAGAGCAACCCATTCAATGTTTATCATTTGGGCAATATGATCGTGATCTGACATCAGCGATATGGACAAACAGCCATTTATCTTCACATTGACACCGATGGATCAAATACACCGTGGGTCACCAATATGCTACCTGCAGGTCTCACACTTGCTGAGATTTAGCGCACATTTATATTGATCTGTTTCTTTGCCTGTTTATTTTCATCTTTCATCATGAGATTTTTAGCCCCTTCAAAGTGACTCAACCGGGCAGCGCCTTGTTTTTGATTGACAAGCCACCACTGCTTCTTAGCATTGTTCAAAATTTCCTGGGCTCTCTCCCTACTACTTGTCTTGATTTTCATCCGCCTCCTTACGAAATGTGTGACAATTTTTTCCCTATGAGTCTTGTTGGACACCAAACACTATACTTTGTCATGTTAACTCCGTTTACTCCACAGAATCAACACTTTGCTCTTGCGTAGATTTTTGGGACCACGGTATGTCTGCCTGAGACTGATAGTATACACCCCTCGCTGCTTGCTCTATACCGTGCAGCAATCTAATCACATCCGCACACCTGTCTCCTCTGTTTAGAAATGGGGCCAATGAACACAAAGCCATCACTCATGTGATGCCCAACTCACGATTCACTGTTTGCATTCTTTGTGATTAATTAGTCTCACTCCTCTTCAATGCCTCCTTATCTCACCTTCCTTCCCATCTCCTGCACCTTCCTCACTCCTTTTGACTTTTTTCTTGGCCCTAACACTCTGATTTCAATTGAGAACGTCCCCGCTGGAGATCCTTTTATTACACACCCACACTCAGATTAAGCGTGGTAATAATACGGCAATCAACAGCAATTACACACTTCTAAGCCCAGTGAGATATCTGCTGTGTACAGCAACACAAGTGACACTTTAACACAAATTGGATGTGTTTTAATGTAGGATGAAAGGGTGTGTGACTGTACGTATATTTGCATGTGCTAGACAAATCAGGCAAATTTGTTGTACCTTGTTTTGCCTGCAGTCCCAATTCCTTTCTTATTATCACCACTAAAATAAAACCCAAATTCCCTGCAGGTCATAATTAGGTGCTAATTAGGGCCCGATTGGACAGATTGTATCCACATCTGTGAAGTTATTATTGAAAAAATATGAGCACCAGTGAAGTACAGCGGAGCAAGTGAAGGATAAAACATCCTATACAGTCCAGTGATCTTCTTATAGTATACAGTAGTGGCTGAGGGATGGGACTCACACAGGATGGCTCACAAAGGGCAAATGGTCCTGATCATGAAGGATCCCTCAAAGGGTGCAGCCTGTTACAATTATCAGCCAATAACCTGTCTCCCGACACCATGGAAGCTCATGTAAGGCATTATTGCGGCTAAGATAAGTGAACACATGCATCAGTAGACGAGAGAAGTACAGAAGGGAATTGGTAGAGATACTAGAGGGGCCAAACATCAGCTACTAGTTGACAGAAAAGACACACAAGACTGACGGTTCCGACATACCAGCCTGCGCACAGCCTGGATTGATTTCAAGAAAGTCTATGACTCGATGCCACGCACATGGATCATTGAATTCTTGGAGTTGTATAAGGTCAACAGGACCCAAAGAGCCTTTTGTTGCGAACCCGATGAAGATGTGGAAAACCACAATTGAAGCCAATGGCAAGCCACTTAAGCAAGTGTACATCAAATTTGGCATATACGAAGGTGATGTACTCTTCCCACTGCTGTTCTGCAAAGAACTGAACAGCCCAAGATGAGTAATCACTAAGACAGGGTATAGATACCACATAGATAAAGGGCAGAAGAACGCCGTTGGAGTGGATGTAGCGGTCCCAAGTGATGGAATCATCAGAAAAGAGGAACACGAGAAACCAGATATCAAGGACTCAGAGGGGAGCTGACACGTAATACAATAAAGTCTCGTTATATCGATATCGGTTATATCGATAGTACTGCTTATTACGATACTATTTCTATGAACGCAAGGAGAAAATTTACATGCCGCAGGATCGGATATATCGATAGTCCGGTTATATTGATATTTTTTCTGACTCCCGAGAATATCGATATAATGAGAATTTGCGCAACCAAAGCCCAATACACACTACATATATGAAGTGTGTATTGGGCTTTGGTTGCCCAAACAATTTAGAGTTTTATCATTGCTGAAAGTACTATGTCTTAGTGGCATTAAATTTCTTTACGCACTGTATTGCAGGCGAAAGTGAGTCCAGGGACCTTAATATCTGTGACTGATATAAAAAGCGATTGTTGTATCCATGATGTGTGTGTGTGTGTGTGTGTGTGTGTGTGTGTGTGTATGTGCGTGTGTGTGTGTGCGTTTGTGTGTGTGTGTGCGCATGAAGGGGTTTGGTTAATTGAAGTTGTTAGAGTGAAAATGATTCCCTCTGGGAAGATCACGGGTGGAGGTGATGGGTGAGTTCACCAGTGGGTGACCAGAAGCCAGCGATGAGGTAGTGTGGAAAACCGAAAGATGAGAAGAAGGGGCTAGGGAATTGCCCCTTTTCCCCTATTGCTGTGAGGTAGTGACACATAAGGATGGAGAGGCGTATGATTCATCTAAAGGTCAGGTTTGTTCCTCGGTTCATCCATCAACACATATTTTTTCCCCTTCTTTTTAAACTGATTGTTTGTTGATTCTATTTGAGGGGTCCTTATCCATCTCCCAGTCTCCCTCATTACATCTGCCCAGATTTTGGCTATTCTTCCCATCATGAGGCTTTCCCCACTTCTGCCATTCTCACTTTCATTTTCACAGATGACAGGCTGGCTGACTGTTTTGTCGGCGGGCAGGATTGACATATATATATATATATATATATATATATATATATATATATATATATATATATATATATATATATATATATATATATATATATATATATATATATATATATATATATATATGCGATTGGCTGGCAACCAATTCAGGGTGTCCCCCGCCTCGTGCCCGAAGACAGCTGAGATAGGCTCCAGCACCCCCCGCGACCCTAATGAGGAATAAGCGGTACGGAAAATGGATGGATATATATATATATATATAGCGGGTTATTAGCAATATTGCTAAGTTAGCAATATATATATATACAGATACGGTTAACCGCGACAAGGATGTGTGTGTCTGAAGGGTTTCATATTTGTATTTTATTTTTTGGCGGTGTGGATGGATGGTGGTGGCGCAGCAGAGAGAGATAGATGGAAAATGGGAGGGAGGTGACAGATGTGGGCAAGCAGGGGAGGCTCAGGTTGTCAGGAGCCAGTAACAGCGGCAGATGACTTGCCTTCCAGCCTTAAACTACGTCTCCATCCCCCACTGACATCACTGTCTGCCTCTCTCTCTCTCTCTCTCTCTCTCTCTCTCTCTCTCTCTCTCTCTCTCTCTCTCTCTCTCTCTCTCTCTCTCTCTCTCTCTCTCTCTCTCTCTCTCTCTCTCTCTCTCTCTCTCTCTCTCTCTCACACACACATTTAAACTCAAGTGCCTTCTCATTTGATTGAAGCCAGCAGTTAGCCCGTCATTAGGCATAGGCCTCCATGACTGTCCACCGTTTGTCCAATCAGCCTCCTGCCTTGATCAGATCATTGTCGCTCAGTCATTTATCATTCGTCAGTTGCCTGGGCACCTGTGCAAGATGAACCAAACTGTAATCGTCAGTCCATTGTGTTATTTTATCCCCTTTTCTGTCAACGCCTCAGTCGGTCACTTTCATTGGATATATATCAATCTGTAAAATAAATAAATAAATAAATCATTGTCCAACAGATGAAATATCAAAATATTCAGTGAAGTGGACGTCATAAGAGTGTATCTACTTTAAACGGTATAGAGCTTTACACACACATACTCTCACATTCATGCCAACCACACATTAATTTGCCAATCTACTGAAATGTAAAAGGACTGATGCTGTAGCTGTGACATGGTTACTCCTGTTTCCTCCCACATTCCAAAACTTGCATGGTAGGTTGATTTAAAAAATGTGCATGACAGATTAATGGAATGCTCTAAATTCTCGTTGGTGTGACTGTGTGTGCGAATGGGAGATTATCGCCAGTGTCGATGATCTACCATTCGCAATCTACCAAACGTAACACATACACACTGTACTGTACCCCACTTACTGGCACCAAGACAGCTGGGATAGACTTCAATCCAGGATGCTGGCGACCCTCGTGACGATTAGAAAATGGATTGGGTGTACATACAGTGCCTTCCTCGGGGGACTTTGATTGGTTCTGATACACTTGAGTGTGATTATCCATTGCATTAAATCGGATTGGACGACTATATTTCCTGAAAAATAATTTAAAAAAACATTTGTGGACATGAAGAAGTTATGACTGGGTAGCCTTGAGGAGAGAGAGTGACTATGCCAGAAGAAGGATGCTGAGCCTTGAACTGTCTGGCAGGAGACCGAAAGGAAGACCAGGAAGAGGAGGTCTATGGATCTGGAGCTGGTGTGACAGATGAGGATGCACAAAACCGGGTTAGATGGAGGAAGGGAAAAGCCGAACGGAAAAGAAAAACTTTGACTTGTGAGCAGTCGAAGTTTTTTTAGTGGTGTTCACTTTTGGCTGCCAAAGTCAGATGAGACAGATTTGATCCCTTCCCAACATGACAGACAGTATAAGATAAATGGATGGTAGTCTCTCCTCACAACAGGCAAACTGATGATGGCAGGGGGGAAAGAAAGAAAGAAAGAAAGAAAGAAAGAAAGAAAGAAAGAAAGAAAGAAAGAAAGAAAGAAAGAAAGAAAGAAAGAAAGAAAGAAAGAAAGAAAGAAAGAAAGAAAGAAAGAAAGAAAGAAAGAAAGAAAGAAAGAAAGAAAGAAAGAAAGAAAGAGAAAGAGAAAGATAAAAGAGTTATGGGATGATAGCAGCAAGAGAGAGAATGCAAGGGTTATGCATGCTTAATTAGTGACCTGTGACATTAATTACAGCGTCTGAAAATGTTGTTGTCTTAATCCGATGTACCACAAGTGTTTTATCTTATTGTGATTAGTGAAGCGTGCAATTAGCCTTGCCATTGTAATTGTCCAATGACATCATAAGCCTATCCCCATGATTACCAGCATTTAACATTTCTGTAAGGTATTATCCAAATGATCTGTTACATCCAGCAGAATCAAAGCCGCTTTGTAGCTGCAAATATTTGGACATGTGTTTGAATTAAAAAAACAAAAAAGAAGGATATTTCCGCTGTGTTTTTGAAGCAAAACTTTTCTATGCTGCTGATGCAACCAATGTTCTGTCTTATGACTCACGGGGGGAATGAGATGTCTGTTTTACATATTTGGCTGTGAAGCAACAGTATGGGTGCACAATTTGAGGCCTTGTATAAAACAGATACTAAGTGGGTCAGATGAAAGCACAAAGAGATTTAGTCATGCCACGGCTGCTGCAAGAGCAAACGTTCGTCAACAGAACACTTGCTTTGCAACAACTGCGTACATTCATGCAATGACCATGTTGTCTCCAGATTTT
The DNA here is from genome assembly GCF_051943395.1 of Hippocampus bargibanti. Classification (NCBI taxonomy): domain Eukaryota; kingdom Metazoa; phylum Chordata; class Actinopteri; order Syngnathiformes; family Syngnathidae; genus Hippocampus; species Hippocampus bargibanti. The sequence goes on along the minus strand of NC_142738.1, from coordinate 22,054,372 downwards.
ATTATCCAAAACGTCCGCGTGTAATTGGGGTATGCTGAGGAATGGCCAAAAGGCGGCAGTGTTGTGCTAAAGTGGTTTTGCTTGTTATTAGTGTGCATTAATCTCATAGAAATAGATAGGTTTAGAAGTGCCCAAAGGAGGCAATAGCATTGCGCCCGCGGTCACCAGGTCGTGACGTCACTGATGACGCCACGAGCTGTAGCCTCTGACACAGTTCCGTACCATATGAATAATTTTTGCTCGTTTTTCGTCGATTTTCTTCCGGTATTCGACGAAATTCTAATACTTTGTGGCTAAATATGTTTTAGAAGACAACTACTTCACTCTCACGTCGTCTTTCGGCGCGATGTGAAGTCGGACAAGTCCAAAAACCTCAACTTTCAAGATCAGATATGCTTTGGATTATAATTTTTTTATAATCCAAAACATACAATTGCAATTAAATACACCACTATTGATGTATATTTATTCAGAGTCTAAAAATGTTATGAATAATAGAAATGACAGCTCTTTAAGATTGAAAATTCAAATACATAGTATAATTATCTTTTGAGTGTGATTGTAACCAATCTTCAAACGTGAAAAAAATAACATTCATAAAGAATGATCATACTTAATTGGACTAAATCAGAAATGGTAGAGGATTAGGTAACACTGTGTATAGTGTATATATGTGTGAAATCTACAACGGATCAAAAAGATCAAGAAGTAATTATTAGTATGTTGTATGAGCAGAGTCGGCTAACCTGGGGCGCGTTTCACTAAACTTTGCTATTTAGCAATATTGCTAAGCGTTAACAATATTGCTAAATGATGTTTAGTGAGACACGTTTTTAGCGTTAACAATGAACTTAGCAATATATTAGCAATATTGCTAAGTTAGCAATGTTTAGTGAAACGCACACCCCTGCGGTTCAAATTTAGTGTTGAATTAGTTCCATGCTTGAGGAGGCACAGCCAATTGAATTTCATACTAATGAAGAACAGCTAGAACGTACTTATACACGGTCGAAGATCAAAAACAGGACGAAATTTAGTCGCTAAAACATCGCAAAACGAATTATTATTTTTTTCTTTTTATAGAAATTTCATTTTCACTCACTTGAAGAACGAAATTCCTTTGTTTTTCAGCTTGTAGTTGAAGCATCCGTAAGGGAAACATTGCGGCCCCCAACTGTTGTTCCTTTTTACAGCATACATATGTTAAATAGACCTAAATACGCTCAAAACTATCCTATTTCTATGCCAAACCAAGCCACGTTACTATGGGCTACAACTCGTGCCGTCACTTCCGGGTTTGCAATCAACCTCGTCTCTACGCCACTTCTAAACCTATCTATTTCTATGGTTAATCTTGATGATCATCATACCCATACAGCATATTTCCAGACTGGTTATGCTTTCCACTCATAGTTTTCATAGTAGTATAAATAGTTTCAGTGTCATGAAGATGCTGATGGATCAAGTGTACAGTCATAATGAAGCTTCATAACTGTGTGCAAGGGCCTCGTTTGTGTGTGTCAGTTAGCCAAGCGCTTCGGGACAACGCTCCTAATCACAACTTGTACATGTGCACAGTTCTGCATGACAAAACTGACACAAAATCCAATGTTGAGCCCTCTACTGTCTTCTATGCAACTTGTAAAGATGAAGGGGTTGCGAGAGCATCATGCCATGTTCTGTTCCCGAGGGTGTGGCCCTCTTGTACCCCTTGCAAGCCCACACAACCCTTTGTGTCTTCTGTAGGCTATGATAGATGTCTTTAGATATCGTGTCAGTTGAAATCAAATCAAAAGAAGATGTTTTTTCTCTCATCCATTTTCACCACCCTTTCCTTTCCTTCTCTTCTGTGAAAATGTTGTTGTAGCCTTCAATTTTATAGGTAGAGGTCAAACTACACTTTGGTCCATTTTTCATGCACCCCTCTCACTTTCAGTTTTGTAAATGTTTGCAGGTGAACACCGATGTTCTGCCCTGTATATGGATGACACGCAAATTAATCAGGCACACCATGCTGGCCAAACCACTAACCCCCTGACAGCTGGCAGATTTTGGCGAACCGGACCATTTTGTAAAACCCTGAAGGGCTGAGCGTTTATGTGCCCTTCCTGGATAGACTTTCTGTATCGTAATGTAAGACGTTTGAGTGTGTGTATTATCATGGGGGTGCCTCGTGTTAGGTGGTGTAGAAGTTGCCTGGGATTTTACCTGGTGCTGAGATGATTTCATACATAAACACATACAGTTCAATGTATTATTTTAACTCCAAACGAAAGCCACCATTGTTAATTTACAATGCATTTGAACTTGCAGATTCGTTTTTCTTATCCACATATTTTCCTGATCACACTGTGATGAAACAAACTAACTGGGTCACCCGAGAAAGACATAGTCTCCTACTTTGTAATATAATGTGGAACTACAGTAAATCAGCATTTTCAGTGTACTTGTGGCGTCGCCTCGCCACAATTGCAGATTGGGTAGCACAACATATCAGGTTGTGTGAGTAATGGGTGATTGCTTAAACAATAAGGAGAATAGCTACAATGATTGAGATATGATATAACCCGCGCTTGATTGTATGGATAGCGACTGCAAATCAGATAGACGTTTGAAGATCTCCATGTGTCTGCATGAAGTAATCTGACCAAGGAAATCCCTGATTATTTTCACATTCCAACTGGATATTTTATTTATGTTTTTCACAGATTTAGTTTGATCCAAACATCTTATTGAACATGACCAAGTGAAGTGTATAGATATATCTTAAATACCATGATCTTTTTGTATTTAGTTTGCTTCCGGTTTTTCATGGCTTGTCATTTTGTTTTTGTTTCCACGTTTGTCAGACCTGGTCTTTGTGTCAATCAACCAATCAGCTCCCTCCAGACATTTGTGATTTAACATGATGTGCCTTGTTATCTGTGCCAGTTTGCTTTTATTTATTTCACTTGTTTCTCTCTCTCTCTATTAATTGGTTTTTGATGATGTCGCTCCTCTAGAATCATATCATCTTTTATTTCGTGGTATGGTGAGTCTGCTCCATGTGTTTCTTTGTTACCTTCAGCCTTTTTTGGACTTTGTTAATTTAATATTTTGATTCTTCCCGGTGCCCTTGGCCTTCTGCCAGAATTTCACATCATATCTACCTGCTTTTTTTGACATAATAATAAACAAAGTCAATGAACTAAGGCTTTTGTGGGGATTTTGAACTCTCAAATCTATCTCAAGTTTTCCATCTCACTAAAGAATAAACAGGAAATTAATTTGTATTTTACAATCGAGCAGAGTCACAACACTGTTTGGTTATTGAGGAATATTAAAATTAGAACCTGACCTCTAATGATGCACAATTCTTGTTGGACTGTTTTTATATAAGTCTGATCTGAGAGTATTCTTTCAAACATCCACAAGGAATTATAAATTACTTGCGCTGCTTATTGAAAATATGAATAATGCATCTTATAAATGCTCAGGTTGCATTCCAAACACATACAAGCAGCACATTTCATTGATTCTTTGCAGAAGGGTGGGATCGAGGGGTGTCAGCGGGAAGTGAAGAGCAACAGACGAGGTGATTAAAAACTCCGGCTACAGATGTTCGTGGAATACTTCAAAGTCGTAGCGCTGCCAGCACCGTTGCCAGGTATGATGCATTATTGAAAAGATGCCCACCTGCCTGCACCTGGCACTGAAATCACATGCCTGGTCCACCTGGTATCAAGGAGTCACCTGCACCTGCACCTGCATGGCACTTTGGGTCACATCACCCCAAACAGACTTGCTCAGGTTGGATGAAGGACAGCTGGGGAAACGATCGACACACCCTCACATTATAGACCTCAAAGGCGCTTCACTGGGGTGTGTACTTGTGAACTTTATTAATGAAAAGCTACAAAGACGAAAGTGTTCTTGTCAAGCACAGGCATTGCCCCATCTCTCTCGCTGTAAAAGTGATAGATATAAGGGGATATATTTCCTCCCCAATTTAAGAGATGCCCCGTGACTTGACAAAATATTTCTGACATTCAAAATGCACAGTGGCTAACCATCCGCTTCTAACATTTGGTTTCTGTCTCGGATAAAAGAGCCCCTTCTCACCTGCCCTCTGTTCTGAGGGGCTGATGGGCTTTTGGTTACCATGACGACTGAGGGCATGAGCAACTACATGTATGTACTTGGTTTTAAATCACCCAGGGACTGAAGAGAAACTTGAGCAGAGATTTTTACTTGTAGAGGCAGCACTTCATCGGCAAGTTGGAAAATTACTTTTCTATTAGTCAGACGTGTTCCACATGCACCCGACACATTGGAAACACAAATGCCCCGGCAGCTGCATTTTCTTTTGACTTTGTAATGCGTGATATTGCTTCTATCTCATCTGACTTGAAAATTATAGCTCTTCGTCGAGCCATTCTGCAAGGTCATAGACGGAGAAACATTTTTTTGTGGGTGGTTATTTTGCGTGATTGTTACATCACACTCTGTTGTTCAATTTCAAAATGGCTCATTCCAAGACAGGTTTTCACAACTTGGAAACCAATGAAAGACATTCTTCATTGTTTCATTTCACATCTGCTAGATGGACAGGCACTCTAGATTCCCATGTAATTGTATACATAAAAAAAAGATGTTCCCATAATATGTCCCTGTTAAATACTATATTTTGCTAAAGTCATGTTTTAGGGTTCGCTCCCATTTGGGTCACAAAAAAGCCTTTGACACACTGGTAAATTGATACGTCCAGGCACTCTGTACATTTTTTGCTCAAGGGCTTCGATTATCATTCCTGGTAAAATTTTATTTGATAGCCAATAATTTTTCTCCTTGCTCTGAGTGTGCTGTCATGTCTGCGTTCCCTGCCACTTCAGACTCAGCTCCTGGACCGCCAGCGCAAATGCACACTTACAGCCCACAGCTCACCTCCAACTCTTCCTTCCTGTTATAAATAAACATTGCATCATCTCAATATTTCTTTTACTCTGTCGTTTCTACATTTGGTCCCTGGTTTCCCGACAATCCCAGCTGTCATCAGCATATGGGCAACTACACCCTGGATTGTTCCACAGCCAACTACAAGGCACAAAAAGAAACATTCAGACAATCACTGCTCCCTGGCTGGAAATCAGATAATTGCATTGATACGATCAATGACACAATTTTGGCTCATTATTAATTGAGTGTTGTGAGTAAATATGTGTTGGTGTTGTGATTTGGGCTGTATGTCAATCTGTCTGACATGAGGCACTATTACTATTCACACATGGGCGCAATCGTGCACATGCACAGAGATTTACTGTTACCATGTATACTTGTTTTTGACAATTGACAAATAGGCAAGTTAGCTGAGCGCATTAAGTATAATGCTGGTGTTTCGAAGCTCTTTGTCTGGAGATGGCTTATTTCATGCATATGCTAACAAAGGAGCAAATTGTTGTCTGGGTTGTGTGTGCATGGTCAAGAGAGCATTTGCATTGCAGAGGAATGAAGTATGTGAAAAGAGATTTGTTCATGGTATATGGCATCACAAACTAACAGGCTGAATATCGTTGAATGATTTGAAATTCAATCTTGAGAGTAACCGCTTCCTTGACCTAGAACAGTCTTATCAAATTGTATGTCATTTTCAACTATGTTCAAGATAAACTTTCTGCCAAATATCATTTTCGATATGTTGAAACTGTAACGCTTGGCCATCTCTTGGCCAAGGCCCCTTTGTAAAGTAGGTATTGAATCTCAATCGGAGCTTTTCTGTGAAAGAAAGAAGTTAAACAAATAAAATGTCCTTTTTCATAAATGCTGTGGGTTGTAATTTGCCCTCGGGCCATAGTTTCGACATCCCAGTTATATCATTACAATTCCCGATATTGCTCCCGCGATCAACTACATTTGTGAAATGCAAAGAGTTATACTGTATTTCTGGAGTGATGAAAGTGTTTTTCTCTTTGGGATGTCCTTAGTTTTGAGAACTATAACTGACTCTGTGCTAATGATGCAATTCTCTCAACTTCCTATTTCAGACACTCTTTTAAGTTTGTCCACTGTTTAAGAAGACTTGAAGGTCAAATAACACATTTGTGTATGAAAGTGCAAGCGTGTTTGTGTGTCTCTTGTATGCGTCCCCTGACATATGTGCCCTCTCATGGTGCAGGGAACAGACAGAGTCCAGAGCCGCAGTCCCAGGTCTCAGACCACTGGAGTGTAAAATGAATTGGAAGTCCAACACACCCTCCCCCCTGCTGCGCTCACACAATCACTTGAGAAGTTGTGTTGAATGTGTGTGTGTGTGTGTGTGTGTGTGTGTGTGTGTGTGTGTGTGTGTGTGTGTGTGTGTGTGTGTGTGTGTGTGTATGTGCATGCGTGCGTGCATTTTTGTGGACGTGCATGGATGTCGTTGCACAGATGATCTAAAAAAAGCAAAGTATAAGGAGTGGACAATGACAGACACAAGAAACTCTTCACACACAGAATAAATGTTGATCAAGACTTTAGACCAGGGGTGGGCAAACTTTTTGACTCGCGGGCCGCAATGGGTTCTAAAATTTGACAGAGGGGCCGGGCCAGGAGCATTTGGAGGGAGTGTTTGGGCCGGAAATACTAAACCTAAAGCATTAAAGGACAACCGACGCCTCCGGATAAGTTATGTCCATAATTTGTAAAATCACTTCAAATGACTTCGACTGAGCGTATTTGAATAAGATTCCACCACATATAGCTATAGTTTACATTTTAAGACTCGCGCTGAATATTCATGAAGTCTTGTTTTCGAGTTGATGACGATCCCCATGTGACGTCACGTTTGGAACACCCCTGACCGAGAAAGCGACACACAATGCATTTTGCGGTACTTTGTTTGGTCTGAAAACTTCGTGTTGATCCGTGTTGATTGCAAAATTAGAAGGAAAACACATAAATAATGCGATGGTGAATCGTTGCGTGTTGCACCAAGACTACTATTTGATACTAGTTGACACAAATTCCCAGAAGACAAATCAGCCCATTTCCAACGGAGCTTGGACGCCATCTTCTGCATTTTCTGGGTGCTACATTGCTGTCATTGACGGCTCAAATTGACATGGGAGACTCCTTGAATCAATTGCAAACATTTATGCTTTCCTCTTCAGAACTATTTGAATCATATTCATAACTGGATGAGTAACAAGAAAGCATCTTCTCCGAATCTGAAGCCATTGTTTTGATTCTCGAGCAAGGCAAGACATCTTGGCGTGACGTCACAAACAAGGGGGTGGGACCTTCTGAAATTGGCCATTTCCGGATTCATTTTTATTGGTGTCTTTCATTTGACTAAAAATATCAGCCTGCCTGTTTTGGGTATTTTAGATGCTATAAAACGTTTTTCTGATGTCAGTAGGAAACAAAAAAAAAAAACGGTGCCGGATGTCCTTTAAACGTAGTGTGTACAAACCTCATAGCACAGTAAGAACACTACAACCCAATTTATTAACTGTCTTTCAAATGTGAAAAATATCCCTGACCAATTAATAAATTTGGCTCAAGGAATATGCAAGATATGGCATTTACAGACTATTTCGCAGATACTGGGAGGAGGAAATGGAAATACAGTAGATTAAAATAACATATGCACTGTGATTTATCAAGATTGCGTCTGTTTTTAATAAGTTTCCATCGAAGGGGCAAAGTTAAAGAAATCAACATTTATTGAAAAATGGAATCACTTTCAACATTCAAAACATATAATTACATAACGAAATATTCAAGCTCAATAATACCTACTTGTGTTAAATTCCGCAAAATCATGGCTGGATTGTCCTGACTGCGCCTCTACAAATTCTCCACTGACGCACTCGCCTTCACGCGTAAACAGTACATGTGTACAGTCGCCAAGCACACAGACATAAGCTAACTGCAGTTGAAATTTGCATACTCGGCACGGCAGCCAATCAGAAGTCTGCTTCTTTCTTCCGGACTTTCGCAAGCGTTCTTAGGTTGTGCTCTGCATATCATTTTCCAAAATAGATGCACAGAACCTCAGCACAGAAGAAAGATTCAAAAGAAGCTAACAACATATGTGACGCTACAAAATGTAAATTTATATCAAACCGTGACTGTAGTGTCTACGTGAGAGTAATGAAAGTGGCTTAGTGGCTCATAGCAAACAATGCAAACATTGCATTGTGAAACATGGTGACAAATGACTACTGCAGCGAAATCTGCAGCCTTGGACATTTATCGTGAATTAAGCAAGGTAACATTAGTGGTAGGTGCAACCTTAGCAGTCAACTTTTCAGAGTTGTCTGCCCTTTTGTCCGCTACCTTTTTGTCACGAGTTTCAGACACTGTTTTTACTATAAGTAAAGTTCGGCGGGCCGGATTAAAAAGCCTAACGGGCCGTATGTGGCCCGCGGGCCGTAGTTTGCCCATGCCTGCTTTAGTCAGCTGAACCTTCCATTTGTCGGATCACTTCTCCCCAAGGTTAGATTAAGTACCACAACCCAGATTCAAAAGCCAAAATACTTTCACATCTTCCAAACAATGTTCCACATTGTGTCTTAAGTATTACCAAAATTTCTTTGCAAGACAAAAGTTAAGTACAGAATATTCCTCTCAGGAAGGGAAGATGCATTTGTGACGGCCCGGAACACACAAGCCCCACTGGTTGCCGAACAACCATATTGTGTCACATATTACAGATATAGTTGACCCTTTACAAAGAGCATATTAATTGGCCCAAAAAAGTGACATTTTCTGACTTTTTTCCAGATATGTTTTTACTACAGAAGTGATTTTCATATTTCAATGAAAAAAAACCAAACCTCCATGCTCCATGATGCAACTCGCTTCAGACTTCAATGAGTGACACCTCTTTTGTGGCTGTATGCTTATTTCCAGGTTCAGCACAGAGGACGTGTCAGATGTTCCTATGGGAGAATCCACATACTGAAAAGTAAACTCATGACTACATACCCAAGCAGGAACCGAAGAAAATGTGTATGTGTGGTTCAGATGCAATGGCTCTGCATCGTGCTGCTGAAGGCTGGTGTCATTTGAGGAAAGCCTCTGCCACTAATACTGTATTGTGCCCCAAATCAATATGGATCAATATTAGCAAAACTAATTATGATGATTTAAGAGGGAGGATTCATTACCACTTGATATGGTTACAATCCCCACACACTATGTCCTTATAAAAAGATTAAGACACCTACAAGAGGAATTGTTGTCAGAGAGTCTTCCAACAGAGACAGAATATCAAGGTAAATGGGGGACAACAGAAAAGTTCACATGCTGCAAGATAAAAAGGCACATCGAGTAAAATGCACAACAGATCTATGCAAGTGATACAAAGAAGAGACCCTTCATTCAGCCACCCACCACTGAAACAAAGTTATGACAGCTCACCTTTATGAACAATGATGCCACATAATCAAAAGCTCATGAGCGACATAGGAGCCGAAGGCCTGACCCCCAACAATATACAACTGTCAGATCATACAAAGCGTTTTGCGAAATGTGCCAAAACATTTTTCTGGATGGGGAAATTGCAAATGCACACATTGATTGAAAACTTTAAATTGTCTGAGGCATGATTATCTACATGTATCATATTACAGTATCGTGCCATTGGCTGCCAACAGTTCAGAGTGGAACCTATGCACTTCTCTCTCCCAAAACAATTGAGTTAGGGTCCAGGTCACCGGCTACTTATATATGCTGCAGAAAACAGATAGATGAAAAATAATTGCACATTTCACGTTCATGTTTAAACTAGGGCGGCTTAGTAGTCGAGTTTTCTCTGTGTCCTCCGGTGTCTTCCCACACACCAAATACATGCATGGCAGGCTGATTTGACATTCCAAATTGTCCCGAGTTGAGCGTGAGTGCGAATGATCGTTCATTTCTGTGTGCCCTGTGATTGGCTGGAAACAGTTGGGTGTCCCCCCCCCCCCATCCATTACCCGAAGACAGCTGGGATAGGCCCCAGCACCCACTCCTAGTGAGGTTAAGGCGGCTCGTAAAATGAATGAAAAAGAAATATTGAATGTTTGCAAAGATAGCGTTAGGAAATTAGTTGGTATTTTTAAGTGACGTTAAGATAGGGTATTTAATAAAGCATTTAAATGCCCCTACCTGGACCCAATAAGTTTGAGAACCATCGGCCTCGAGCTGGTCCAGCGCGAAAGACCAAACCTCCCATATGATTGGCTAAAACTGCCGTCAATAATCTGTCGCGTTCACACAGCACCTCCCACAGTCGCACTAGACAGCGCTGCTCACTCCCTCGCTCCGACAATGCTTTGAAGGCACTTGCTGCTAGGCTTCAGTGATTGGAAGGAGAGCTGGGGGGAGAGAAAAGGACAACCTCGTCTCCTCCAACACCGAGCGAGGTTGTGGCCAAAGGAGGCAGAAAGAGGTTGACGAAGGGGGTGGACGAGGAGGAGGTGACGGTGGTGGAGTTTTAAAAGCAAGACCTCAAAGCGTCTCGGACCTCCGAGGGCGAAGAGCGCTTTTCATCGCTTGCTCTTAGTACTAGAAAGTAACCGATCTCCATCCGCATTCGTCATGTCATCGTCTGGTAAAGACAACAGCGGAGCCCCGCATGCCAATTACGTTGGACCCTATCGTTTGGAGAAGACGCTGGGCAAAGGACAGACAGGTTAGCGTCATACTCCGTGCACCCGGTTTTAATTGCTCGACTAATTTGATGAGAGCTCGCGCGGAGCGTGTGCACCTCATTTAACTGTTAAAATCGAAGCCCCCCCCCCCCTCACGGCTTCTTGTGCCTCGCAGTTTCCCACTGACATAGTCATTGTTCACGCAATGGGACAAGGGGGGTGCATAGCGAGGACTGTAGTAGATTTCGGTGACAATGTTTTACATCGTTTTGGAGTCTGAGTTTGTGTACGAGTGTGTTTGTGCATTCCAGCTGGACTGTGAGAATAAACTTTTGTGTTTTCTATATTCCCGAAGGTGTGCGCACGCGCGCGCGTGTTCCTGTTGTAGCAGAGCAGCGTTAATCCCCATTTGCCCGATACATTGATCTATTCTTAGTCCCTAAGGCAGGCAGGCTCAGCAAGGCAAGACAAGGCAAGGCAAGTCAACGCAATGCAACGCAGGGCAAGGAAAGAAGTCAGTCAAACCGTTCTCCTCTAGGCTGTGGCTGCGTGATGTGGTTTCCTCCAACATGGTGCCGTGGGTACCACCCTGACAGGTGCTGGGAAATAAGAGCTACGTGAATCCGTCTTCATATCGCCTTGGGCACGTTTGTGGTCTCCCTGACAAACAGGCACATATCTCACTATTGACTCCAATGACATTGCAGTTTGTTGTTGTAATTCATGATCGAGACAGGACTTCACTCATGCATGAAAAAGAAGGGGCAAACTCTGATGCTGTGCTCATGACCCTCTCAAAATCTCACATTTCTGCTGAGAGATTTCCCTGTCATCTGTTGTTTAAAACCCAGCAAATAGGTGTTACTTATGCTACCTGGCCCAGCTGGTTGTGCCAAGCAGCCGTGCAACCGTGTAAATTGCATTTTCTCTGCCAGTGTTATCTTCAAATGCACGCTCCCTGCCCTGGTCATGTTGTGAAGTTCCCGATTGTTTGCTTATGGGGATTTTCTCTCAACACTGACATGGCTTTCGCTTTACCACAAACCTTGCTGCATTAGAACTCAGTTCAATTAGCCACACGAATGTTCTAGTCAGCTAAAGCCTCGGTAGGCTTGCAATTGCAGTCCAGAATGAGAAGACATAATGACCACACGGCAGAAGCATTTTATTATCATTTGATGACAACAACAAAAATCATAAACGGACAACAGTGTCAAGCTGTACTATCTACGAGTGTACGGAAGAATAACGCCCCCCCCCCCCCGCCTCATGCCTCATGTAAACATGAAATAAAGTACAGTATCGACGAAAAGGTTTCTTCAGCCGTCATCTGTACTTCTTTGAGGGTGTCGAACGTTTCGCTTCTTATCCAAGAAACTTTGTCAGCAAACTAAAGTTTTACTGGTAGTTCAGGCCCGATATATAGGAACCACTAGCAACCACTCATTTGACGACAATGAGATTAAAATCTTAGCGAAAGAACATAGATGGTTTGAAAGGGGAGTAAAAGAAGTGATTTTCATAAAACAGCTAAATCCTTCATTAAACCGATATGGTGGGGTGAGGTTCAATTTGAATCGTTCATACAATAGCCTGCTTAGGCAACATAGGATTAGTAATACTGATGAGGTGATAGCGGTGGAAGTGGGGCAATCAGGCCAGTCGTTAGTCAGAACACTAGGAACAATCAGTGGAGCTGCAGGGAGTAGTCCTCTGCTCCCCCCAACCTGAGAGCAGGGACCTATCATAGCAGAGTCCGGCACCGCCATGTCTGGACAGTAGGAATATATATATATGTATATATATAGGGCCTAAACTACCAGTAAGACTTTAGTTTGCTGACGAAGTTTCTTCGATAAGAAGCGAAACGTCAGACACCTTCAAAAAAGTACAGATGTTGTCTGAAGAAACCTTTTCATCGATGGACCACTCCTGTACGATTGAGAGCTTACACAGACGTACAGTACAGTATTACTGTTCTGGTTGTCTTTGCAGAGAATAACATGGTAAATGACCTGAACGACTTCTTAGAACCAAACAATGCTCAAGTGGTGCACATTTTGGTACCATATGTTATTTTTAGCTGGTGGACAATCAACTAATAATATACAGTATCTGCTACATCTGCACAGTCCTCCAACTGTCATAAATGTTGCATGGTGTTTTCCCACGAAATATTAATTATGAATCTCACCACGAGTACCTCGGTTCTCCTGTCTCACTAGTGCTGCTTGTGTATAATCGTCACTCTCAGAAAGACACAGTTCCGCGTGGTCTCTGAAGAGGCTTTGCTGGCCGTATGCTGCTGGTGCAAAGGTCTGCTGGGCACAGACTGGTAATAATACGGTGTCGCCTGGATCATTCGTGCTTCATGATGCATTTACAAGTGGATTTTGTCCCAATTTCTGGTCAGGCTTGTTTGTCAGAATTGCTTCCTTGGCTGTCTGGGTTGCCATTTCACTGGTAAAACTCAGAATTTGCCAGATACAACTACTAAATACAGTAAAGTCTCGTTATATCGATATCGGATATATCGATAGTCCCGGTTATATCGATATTTTTTCGGACTCCCTTGAATATCGATATAACGAGACTTTACTGTAGTTATTTTTCATGTGAACTTTTTTGAAATAACATTTGTGTGAGGTAAAAGGCTGATAAACGGCTTGCAAAATCTGTTCAGTTCGGGAAACAATTACATAAGCTTTGCCCATGCAGCTAATCCACACAAGACCTATTTAGATTAATGACATGCATAATATCCCATTTGACCGTTGATGAAAAATGTCAGTTCTCTCAGCCAGGTCTTTCAGAAAGGGTTGGCCTGCGACTGTGCATGCCTCATGCACCAGGCCCGGTCATGAGTGACCGACCGGAGGCACCTTCCAGTGGGCTCAAGCTGTGGTGGTTGGCCGGTGTTATTAGAGGAGAGCAGGGTGTCCTCTGCTTCAGCTGAGCAATGGTGCAGTTCCCTGTTCATTAAGTGATTAGTTCTGACCCAAACACACGCACACAACCATCAAAGTGGTTCTGGTTTGGCTTCCTGATTTAATCCCTTACACAGCCAAATTCCCCAGTCACTCACACAGTCACGTGGCCCAATAGAGAGGGCTGCTCTAGCTTAGCGATGTAGCCCTTGCATGTTGACAAATGCAGACTCATTGCATACACGGCATTTTCTGTTCAGTAAACTGATACATAATCTTACTTTTTTTAGATTATAGTAACAACAGATGGCGATGACATTTGCTTGCTGTACACACATTTTGTCCGTCATTTGATGCCATTTTATCTGTGTTTCCTTGGATTGGATTGCTTTCTGTGCAGTATCAGCACCCATCCGGTCCAGAACAAGGTCTTCCAGGTTGTGTCCGCATGGGATACAATCGTACACTAATGATAGTCATTGTGTATGTGTGTTGGGACCCAGTGAGACCCGTGTGTCTGCTTTGTGATTATTGTGGTGCTGCCTCATGCCGCAAAACATGCTTGTACTGTGATATTGCCATTTCCATTTAAAAACTCAGTGAACAGTGTGTGCTGTAATTGTATGTATTTCTTGCAATTTATGAAATTTAAAGAAAACGTACAATTCTACATTGGTTTTGTTCTCACAGTAGCTAAATTATTACTTTGGTTGCTTCTAGATCAGAAAATGAAACCCAAATGCATTCTTTGTTACTTCCCGGAGGCACTTGATTAGCGGAATAAATGCTGCCTATTGTTTTGCTAAAGAGTCTCTTAATCCAGTGTAAATCCTTGTTCTTGCAAGATTTAGGTATTGACAAGATGTGAGCTGGAGGTTGCGTAGGCTCCTGGATTCTTTAGCGGACATTTACAGAATGAAATTCTCAGCAGGGGCCTTCATATCGACATATGCACCCAACAAAATGCGACTTGTGATGGGTCGTCGCTCTGTATCTCAGTTTGTATATCTATTCAAGCATTCTCCTTCTCTGTTCCCTGCGTTTACTGCAGAAACTGGCAATTTCATTTATCTTTTTGTCAGCGCTGCTCCCGTTGTAGTTCATTCAAGGACTTTACAGGGCATTAATATGCAAGAGTGAGCAAAATGTTTTATCTACCCTTGTACCCACAACCAGTCACATTGGTAAGACTAAGACTGGATTTCGGCACATACCATAATAATGAAAAAAAAAACTAATTTTCTTTTGATTGATTTCTGGTGAGTTAGGGTGTTTCATTGAGATCGATTTCAATGATTTCCTGTCTTGTGGTGACGACCCATAGTGTTTCACACTACATGATATTCCTCCCCAATAATGACAAGTGATGTGAGAATGTTCACTCCATTAAAGCCATGCTGGGCTCAGATACGAGAAATCACCCCCACCCTAAGTGTTCATAAAATGACTCTTAATTTGTCGTGAAACTTTACTGTAGTCTGCTGAATGAAATACAGTAAATGGCAACAAATTGTATTTGTTTTTTGTTTTTTTGTTTTCTTTTGGTGTTTGTTCAATGATTTCAAAGGCCTGGCCCAGTGGCTATCAAGTGTTACTCAGAGTTAGGAGCCTGTGTAAATTGGTTTTCTGGAAACCCAGCAGAGCCAACAGGAAACTCAGTTTTTCTGGTCACAGCTGTTTTGATTCTCAGGCCAAAGTCAAAGTCTTGCTCCTTCCGCCACAAAATGCCCCATAAATGGTGTCAAGTTAGTGCATGTTTATGTGTACTTCATCTGATCTGTATGTTACGTCTTTGACTCGGATTACTTTGTGATCACAATTTCCATCATAGGGCACCCTCCTCTCCTATTCGATATTGCGCCAATACACCCCCACCCTTCACCAGTCAAGATTCATACGGGGATTCAACCATGTGGTAAATCAGACAAGGCCTTGGTAGAAGTGCATCGATTGAGCAGAATGTATGTAGCCAATGATTTTCAGAGATTAATGATGAGGAACGAAGTGGAGGAGCGTTGGGGAGTATAGTGACGGATAAAGGTGAACAAGACTGCTAGCAGCAGCACTAGTCGAAGAAAATAAGCAGCCTTGAATAGAACCACATAAGGAGATCTTGATCATTGTGAGTACAGCGAAATTATTAGGTCAAGCAAAGTATTGATCATTCGCTTCATCACACTCTGTTCTCCTGGCTTTTCTTTCATGTTTGTATTTCTGGTTTGAAGAGGTGGAGAAGGCTTGATCTTTAAATGGGAGGTGAGTGAATTAGTAAAGCATTTATTTGGCGCAAGTGACTTTTAAGACCAATCACCCCAGTTTACATTGTTTTGCCAAGGTATTGTTGCGATTGAGATCGAAAAAATCCCTGACAAATTCAAGTACCCAGGTTAAAAAAAAAAGCTCAAGGAATTATTTTTCCGCCTTTGGCAGGCACTTATTCACTGTACACTGTACAAGAAGAAGTCAACTCAATTGAGCAATAATAATTCATTTTATGCATGTAGTGATACAACACCAACACGGTGAGAAAGCCAACTTGACAATAAACCTTCCCTTCTCTAATAATATATGGACATCGATGTATTGGAAAATTTTTATCTTGAAGTTGTCCCCATCAGCATGTCACAGCGCAATGGCTGCCTAACCTATACCTATGATAAATTACATACCGTTGCCACACTATCAACTCCACGATGTCCGAAAATCAAATTCAATCGCTAATTACAGGACAACCGACACCCCTGGAACAAATCACTTCAAATTACTTCTACTGAGCGCATTTTATAAAGATTCCACTGCATATAGCTATATTTTACTCTTGCTGAATATTCCGGAAGTCTTGTTTTTGAGTTGGTGACGAGTCCTCACTCTACGTCACTGAAGGAACGCCCCTGACCGAAAATTGGAGACATTGTAGCAGTCCTTCCATCACGTCAATGCATTTTGCTGTACTTTGGTCTGAAAATGTCGTGTAGGACCAAAAAGAGGCAGAAGAGGGCGAAAAAGCTCAATGTAAAGAATTAATCAGCCTGTGGAAACGGGCTGATTAATTCCTTACACGGCTTTGTCGCCATTTTCTGCCTTTTTTTTGGGTGCGACATTTCCCACCCCTGATGCCTCAAAATGACACGGAATAAATTCTTTAATCGATTGCAAACACGTATGCTTTCTTCTTCAGAACTATTTGAATCATATTCATAACTGGATGAGTAACAAGAAAGCATATTCTCCAAATCTGAAGCCATTGTTTTGATTCTCGAGCAAGGCAAGACGTCTTGCCGTGACACCACGAACATAGGGGCGGGACCTTCTGAAACTGGCCACTTCCGGTTTCAAATTGAAGTACTTTTTAGACACTTTAAGTCATTTTTATTGTTGTTTTATATTTCACTAAAAATATCATACCACGTGTTTTGGGTATTTTAGATATAAAACGTTTTTCTGATGTCAGTTAGGAAACAAAAAAGTGACGTCGGTTATCCTTTAAGTATGCTTAAAAAACGGACCAAATAATATAGACATTGTATTTTATTCAGTTATTCATGATATTGCTGCCAGTGTTTGGTGGTGGCATCAGCATCAGTGGCTCGGAGTATTACTGGCAACCGGCTCACCACAAAGCAAATGGCCCAAAATGGCTAGTGAAAAATGTTGAATTACAGTTTATTCGACGAAAGTGATTTTTCACAATTCGATTCAAGCCGACTGACACAGTTGCCATTCTGCCTGATCACTTTTCAGCAAACCAGGTTTACGAAATGTTGCTGTTTTACACGGCAAAATCCGTGTAAGAATGTATGTAGCCAATGATTTTCAGAGATTAATGATCAGGAACGAAGTGAAGGAGAATATCGTGAGCCTAGGCCAGACATGGGCAAACTACGGCCCGCGGGCCACATACGGCCCATTAGGCTTTTTAATCCGGCCCGCCGAATTTGCCCAAATTATAGTACAAACAGTGTCTAAAACTCATGACAAAAAGTTAGCGAACAACAGGGCAGATAACTGAAAAGTTGCCTGCCCCATTTTTCACAACTGGAAGCACAATGAGACAACTAATCACATTATAAAACATTGTCACAAAGTATTTTTTAATCAAGAATGCACCTACTACAAATGGTACCTTGCTTAATTTACGGTAAATGTGCATGGCTGTAGATTTTGCTGCAGTAGTCGATTGTCATTGCAGTGCACTATGCAACGTTTGCATTGCTTCCTATGTGCCACTAAGCCCCTTTCATAAGTCTCACGTACACTTTACAGTCACGGTTTAATGTAAATTTAAGTTTTGGAGCGTCACATATGTTGTTAGTTTCTTTTGAATCTTTCTTCTGGGCTGAGGTTCTGTGCATCTATTTTGGAAAATAACATGCAATTGCACGACTTTATAACGCTTGCGAAAGTCCGGAAGAAAGCAGCAGGCTTCTGATTGGCTGCCGTGCCGAGTATGCAAATTTCAACTGCAGGTAGTCTATGTTTGTGTGCTCGGCGACGGTACACGTGTACTGTTTGCGCGTGAAGGCGAGGGCGTCAGTGAGGAGTTTGTTGAGTGCGTGGTCAGGACAAACCATCTATGATTTGGCGGAATTTAACACAAGTAGGTGTATTTCGTTGTGTAATAATATCTTTTGAATGTTGAAAGTGACTCCATTTTTCAATAAATGTTGATTTCTTTAACTTTGCCCCTTCGATGGAAACTTATTAAAAACAGACGCAATCTTGATAAATCACAGTGCATGTTATTTTAATCTATTTCCATTTCCTCCTCCAAGTATCTGCGAAATAGTATGTAAACGCCATATTCCTTGAGACAAATTTATTAACTGATCAGGGATATTTTTCACATTTGAAAGACAGTTAATAAATCGGGTTGTAGTGTTCTTACTGTGCTATGAGGTTTGTACATACTACATTTAAAGGACAACCGGCACCATTTTTTGTTTTTGTTTCCCACTGACATCAGAAAAACGTTTTATAGCATCTAAAATACCCAAATCAGGCAGGCTGATATTTTTAGTTAAATGAAAAACAACAATAAAAATGACTTCAAAATGAATCCAGAAATGGTCAGTTTCAGAAGGTCCCACCCCCCTGTTCGTGACGTCACGCCAAGACGTCTTGCCTTGCTCGAGAATCAAAACAATGGCTTCAGATTCGGAGAAGATGTTTTCTTGTTACTCATCCAGTTATGAATATGATTCAAATAGTTCTGAAGAGGAAAGCATAATTGTTTGCAATTGATTCAAGGAGTCCTTCCATATCAATTCGAGCCGTCAAGGACAGAAATGTAGCACCCAGAAAATGCAGAAGATTGCGCTCAAGCTCCGTTGAAAATGGGCTGATTTGTCAGCTGGGAATTTGTGTCAGCGAATATCAAATAGTTGTCTTGGTGCAACACACAACGATTCACCATGGCGTTATTTATGTGTTTTCCTTCTAATTTCGCCATCAACACGGATCAACACGAAGTTTTCAGACCAAACAAAGTACCCAAAATGCATTGTATGTCGCTTTCTCGGTCAGGGGCGTTCCAAACGTGACGTCACATGGGGATCGTCATCAACTCGAAAACAAGACTTAAAACGTAAACTATAGCTATATGCTGTGGAATCTTTGTAAAATACGCTCAGTCGAAGTCATTTGAAGTGATTTTATAAATTATGGACATAACTTGTTCAGAGTATTTCCGGCCCAAACACTCCCACTCCTCACTCAAATTTTAGAACCCAATGCGGCCCGCGAGTCAAAAAGTTTGCCCACCCCTGGCCTAGGCAGACATCCTGAAGATCCGCGGATGTTACATTCCGTGCTGTCTAGACCCCCACCATGTACACTTTGAATAGGGTTTATGACGGCACTCTCCGTCCAGCTAAGTTCTTTCTGAAACAGGCTTCAGAAATTGGGTGAAACAGAACAGGTTGTTCAATCATGCCATTGCAATATGAGTATCGCAGATTGCACGAGAGGAATGGAGCATTTGGGGGTACTGTGGGTTCATATGAAGTCCTGATATGCTGATAAGTAATGATAAAAAATACAAAAAATGTATAGGGGGGCTGGAATTTAATACTGTATTGCAGTGTTTTTCAAACTTTTTTGAACCAGGGCACTTTTTTTTATATTGGATTTTTTTTGCGGCACACCACAAACCATCTCGCAGGAAAGAGACAATCAGTGACGCCACACGGACAAATATTAAATGACCCTCACAGTCTTTTCAGCACAGACACAGGACAATGACATAATATTGGCAGAAAATGATTAATAAATGTTTGTAAAATTTTAAATTTGAAAAAGGGGCATTGGATAGTTTCTCACGGCACACCTGACGATCTGTCACGGCACACTTGTGTGCCGCGGCACACTGGTTGAAAATCACTGCTGCATTGGGATGCTGGAGCACTTCTGAAAATGAACTCTAAATGCCTATGACCACAAGGATCCCCAATGAAAGGGTTCCGACATGGTATAGGTCGGATGTATTGGTAAACTTTAACCGTGAGAAACATGACAAGAAATTAAGGCTAAACATTGTTTTCCTCCCAAGGAGTGATTGTGCATTCATCCGTTCATTGTTGTTTATGTTCCCGCGCTATTTAGACTTTCATTGTGATTGTCGTCCAGTGCAGTGGCGAGTGTGTACGCTATTTCTCCCCCCTGGGTACTCAAAATTGTTCCAATAGTATATTTATTTTCATGTTCTGTCTATGCTATAAATGCTCTTTGTCATTGACTCTGTTTTTTCTTGTTTGGCCAGTCATTATATATCAGCGAGGAGTTTTTTGTGTAATTTCAAATTAACCCTTTCTTAGCTGCCTGTCTGGGTGAAACTGCATGACCGTTGGGTCGGCTGCCAACGCTTTTCGTCTGGTTGTCATGGTTTCTCTGCTTCTTGCTGGTTCCCAGTCTGCCCTCATGAAGAACAAAAGGATTGCTCTCTCTTTTTCTTCCACCTACTCACTCTTGATTTTCTTCTCTCTCACTCTCAAACTCTACATGCGGCTGCAATCTGAAATCAGCATCATAATAATGCAAATTATGCAGCCTTTTTTCTGTGTGTGTTAAGTTTAACTTATTCATTATGTATTCAGCTCACTGTTACTGGCATACGTGATGTATGGTTCACATATGCTTGTGCAGGCTTCATGCTTTTGCGTGCACTCAGACATACGGCCATGGATCAGACAGGCTTGTCCTGCTCTTTGCTCTGCACTCTTTTCTCTGTTACCATTTTAAATCTGAGAGATTAGCACATGTGGGGAGCCTCGGCTTTAGTGGCTGTCGGCTCAGCTTGCCTTGGCAGGATGTCCTGTGATTGGGGAGAGCTCCATCCTCATCACCTCAGTGTTGGCTCTCTGACTCTACTTCATCCATTAACAAATAGATATGGGTATGCCATTGACCTTGACTTTGCTCCAGTTTTCTCACTGCACCACACTTCTACATCCCACAGTAGTGCTCAAGAATCCATCATCGGCCCTCTAGAAAGATCATTAATCAAAGCAATATGGTAATTGGAAGATTATTCTTCTTTTGATCAATACTCATTGCATTAGTTTTATCCATAACGCTGAAAGATTAGTACAACATTCACAATGAGTTCATTTGCTGCATGAGCTCAAAGAATATAGATTTTTTTTACTTTGTTTTATTTTGATTTGATTATTGTCAATACTTAAAAGAGATGGTAGTTTGACTTAATTTCTTTGATTGACTTTGCAGAAAAATCACAACCACTTCATCCAGCCAATTCCGTACACAGTACTGCATAATCCGACACATGTGGCCTTGTGACGATATTCTTGTTGACGTTAAACGTTATACATCTCACAATATTCTGCGCCAAATTAACACGTCATTTTCACAAAATCATAATCAATGAAGAAATACCAAATCTGAATTAACCAATTCCAGTAAGAATGGTCAGAGCATTTTTTTGACAGGGGAATGTAGTGACAATATGTCACATCACCCTATATCGGAGGTCTTTATGTGGAATGTGCACATACGCGCTACATTCGAGGGACGGTCACAGGTAGGTATGTTGCTGTTGGCCGGCTGACAACAGACTGAATGCTTTACAACCAACAAGCAAAAGGGAGTTTGCAAACTTAAGATACAATGCATCACCCATTTGCGTTGATTTGGTCATTCACTCGCCAATGTCAATAACAGTCGCAAATGCAGATTTGGGGCGTGAGTTTGAGCATATCCAATTTGTCCACATGTATATCAATACTCAATGAGGTTTGAATTCACTTGGATGGAATGTTGACAGATATATTTTTTCACCACTGTCTATTGTATATCCTGTCAATATAACTATGAAATTGCCATCAGCTGAATCCAGATGATTATACAAGAACACTTGGGGAAGAAGCCGGGTCCAACCTGGACTGTTAACCAACTTGGCGTGGGGCAGATAGCAACAAACATCCATCACATTGAATTAGACACCTGTGGACAGTTTCAAGTCTTCAATTAACCTATCACAAGTCTTGAATTAACCTGAGGTTTATCTTTGTATGTGAGGTGGACTTTGTGAGATAACGCATTGGATGAGCATCAAAAACCAGCAATCTGCTTTCGACCCTTCGGTGGACAAGCCGCAACGAATTCAGGGATGTTATTTTTTTACCCATGCCGTAGGAGTTCTTTATTTACAGTGTATTATTTACAGTGTATTTTTCTCATGGTCCTTTATGGACAGTGAAATTTGGACTCGTTTCAACTTTGATAGTTCAGAAAGCGCGGTAACTTCACTCAGATATCGTCAAGAGACAACCTGGAAGTTCGTCATCCATTGATGATTTCAAGGCTAGCCACGAAGGGTTCGAGAACTTTAAGCCCCATAAAGGGATTCATAGTGTCATTCGTCATGGTGAGGCAGCCAGTTCTGACGATAAAGCTGCCAAAGCTTACAAGGAATCGTTCCTCAAGATGGTGAAAAAAGAAGGCTACGTTCCTCATCAAGTGTTTAATGCTGGTGAAACCGACCACTCCATCCCATCAAGCCATCGACCATCACAAAGGTAAATAAAATGACTTTATTATATAGTACATTGTATTTCTCTCATTGCAATACCATAGCACATTTATTATACATTAAATAAGGTATATTCTGTGTAGTTTTAAGGCATAGAAAATTAGAAAGTAGAAAAGTATGTTTTATGGGGACCTGGGAACGGATTATTCTCATTTTAATGGTTTCATATGGGAAATTAATGTTTGAGATACACACTGTTTTGGAACCAATTAAGTTCGTAAGCCAAGGTATCACTATATTATACTTTGTTCCAAATCGCCTCATACATTTGAGAGCGATGTTTGCCCGACTCAGTGTTGCTCTTTTGTTGTGGACCAGGATTTTAGGTCTATGGACAAGTAGATCCAATTTCCCATTGTATTGTACTGTACTGTCACAGTGCTACTGAGGAAGATGAAAGTGAGGAAGACACCAGATCTGGACAACATCAGCTCCGTGCTCCTCAAGACCTGCTCCAACTAGCTATGGGACATTGTCCAAAAACATGTTCAATGTGAGTCTGAAGCTGGGAAGAGTTCCACAATTGTGGAAAACATCGTGCCTAGTCCCAGTGCCAAAGACCCCCCCCCCCCCACCCAACAGAGCTTCATAGCTACAGACAATTGCCGATGACATCTCACTTCATGAAGAAGTTGGAGAGACTCATCCTTGCCTACGTACTACCGCTGGTGAACTTGTCACGGAACCCGCTGCAATTTGCCTACCATCCCGGTGCCAGTGTGGAGGATGCCATTATCTAACTGCTCCATGCTGCACTGTCACACCTGGAGAAAGCTGGTAGCGCTATGAGGATCAAATGTTTTGATTTCTCCAATTTCTTAAACACCAACCTGGTTGGGAACAAGCTCCAGCATACCGTCATTGACCATCACTTAATGTCATGGATGACAGGTTATCGCAAAAACGGGCCACGTAATGTGAGAACAAGAAGAACCTCGGACGTTGTTCCTCCAACCTGTAAGCTTCAAAAGTTCTCTGATGACTCCTTGGTCTTTGGCCTCATTATAGACGAAAATGATCGTGAATACAGAGGACTGACGGGGGATTTAATGGACTGGTGCCTGCAGAACTACCTCCAGACCAACCACAGGAACAATAAGGACTTGGTTGAGGATTTCCACAGGAAATGTCTTCAGCTGCACTGATGAACATTCATTGTACGGACATAGAGAGGGTGACCTCTTACAAGTACCTGTGTGTTCTTATCAACAATAAACTCGATTGTTCTACCAACATCTGATCAGGAAAGGGCAAAGCCGCCTCTTCGTGTTCAGAAAACTGCGGTCCTTTGAAGTTCAGGGGTCAGTACTTATATGCCTCCGTTGTTGCCTCAGCCATTCAGCATCACGAAACATATCCCATTTACCAGATTAAAAACCTGCCATACGTATGTCAGACACGTGAACCCAACACTAATTTTTATTATAATGTGTGGAGCGTTAGCTCTGCTACTACACAAATGTAGCATCCAAGACGGGAACACAGCTACCGTTGCCTTCCTATTTCGTCATCCTTGCACCTCACTCCCCAGGAATGACAAATTGATTCACATTTATTCCAACTGTTAAGGGAATGTAACGTTTGGATGAAACGAGTTGATCGGTCATGGCACGACTGTTACTTTACGCTTTGTCATATATGAACTGTGTTAAGGAAATGTAGTTTCCACAATGTTCATGCACTACCAACTGAACAGGTTGCTCGCTAATCTCAGGGCACACAGAGACAAAAAAATCACCGGTACTCACACTCACACCTAGGGACAAAGTATGAGTGTTCAATCAGTCCGACATGCATGTGTTTGCATTGTGGGAGGAAACCCGAGTACCCGGAGAAACGCTGGCCCAGGTAGAGCATACAAATTCTACACAGGGAGGTCGGGACAGGGCATGAACCCACGACCTCTGCTCTATTTCTGTGTTCAACTGCGAAACCAATTGTGTTAATTTTGAACTCTGTGTTGTAAGCATGTCTTGAGCAAGGAGTCTTTTTGTCTGTTACGGTAATGACCATACACAAAGCGCATCTGATTTTAAGGCGCGTTGTGAACTTTTAAGAAAATTGAAGGCTTTAAGGCAGGGGTCGGGAACCTATGGCTCGCGAGCCATATATGACTCTTTTGATGATTGCATATGGCTCGCCGATAAAACTAAAATACGTATGTATTTACTTTTTCGTTTCGTCGTTTTTTTTTCGCCGTTCATTTCCCGTTGGGGCTGCAGTTGGCGGAAAGCGCAATTTTGATTGGATGACACTGACCGAGAATGGCCGAAAGCGCCATGTTGATTGGATGATAGTGGCCGTCATGTTGAAACAGGTAAACGCCCCTTTAACTGAGCCCAACGAGTGCACTTCAGCGTGAATACACCGGTGTGTGTGCGGAGAACCGCATCCCAGCAAGACGGCGAGGAGAGAAAATGTTCTGATTCTAATTTGCAATGAAACAATACCATCGATGAAACAGTCGGATGTCAGTGACATTTTAACAAGCCCCATGTTAACGTTAGCATCGACATACTTCTGCAAGAAGTAGATTGCAGGTAGCAAGTGTGGAAGCTTATGAGCCGTGTGCAGGCTAACTAGCAGTAACTTCGCCTCCGGACCGGCAAATTGAATTTCATTCCGATCGTTTTCCTGGAATTTTACCAAACACGAGGAACGGAAAACCATTCATGTTAACGGTGAGTACTATCACAAAGTTATTTTAAATAATGCATTCTGATATTTTGTTGAAAAGTGTCTAAAGAGTTTGATGGTTCTCTTTGTAAGTAGGTTCGTTGTCAGATCTCCCAGGCAGGTGACGCGCAGAGCTTGATCGTGGCGTGGAGTCGAGCAAGTCGTGTCGTGATGTCCGTCCGACGCCCGGCGTGAGCCGGGCGTGAGTCCGAGATGAGTCTGAGATGATTCTGCCCCGTGGTTCGCCCCATCTCTCTGTCCCGCGACAGCTCCTTTTATACCATTTTCAAGCGTGTGATATGCGTCAGGGTGAGACGCACATCAAGGAGATCAAGGAATTGAAAGACATGCAAGGGTTGAAAGGCACACTTCAAAATCATACACACGTGTGACGCCACAGGGCTCCCCTCCTGGATCCGAAGTCGGTGAAAGCGATGAAGGAAAAATAAATAAAAACAAAAGTCATTCTGCGACATGGTGAGGCCAGGCAAGATGACGATCACCGGGCATGACAGGCGTCGGTGGGGTGGTTGCCGAGGAAGTTTCGTGGTGCCTGAAGTCGTTGTACGGGAGCACGGCAAAGAGTGCTCCACGACTGCCAGTTTGCCTGCCAGCTGATAAACATTTCTAAATATTTTACTTTTATGGCTCTCTTAGTCAAAAAGGTTCCCGACCCCTGCTTTAAGGTGTGCCTTTTAGTACGGGAAATAAATAAATATGTGTGATGCATACAATGGTTGTAGAGTAAATTTGTGACCAAGGAGGTCTGTACTCTCTAACTTATCTATTTTCCTTACCTTATTTTTACCATTTGAACTCACTGTTACCAATAGAACTAACTGAATGAGTGGTAAAGCAAATAAGCAATGCAATGTAAACTTCATCCCAGATGGTAGCTTTTTTATTCTAGGCATAAAGCTGCTTATTCATGACGATGTCGGATGTTAGTGGCGTACATGAGGGTGTATGTTTGTCTGTGCTCTGCATCCTCCTCCTTCATATCAGACTGATGACCCATAACAGTGCAAGAGAGGCATAAATTACATGAGTTTTAGCACATGACAGGCAGAGTGGATTTAGTGCAGCCTCAAAAGAGGTTTCTCTTCTTTCTCTCTTTCTTTCTTTCTTTCTTTCTTTCTTTCTTTCTTTCTTTCTTTCTTTCTTTCTTTCTTTCTTTCTTTCTTTCTTTCTTTCTCTCTCTCTCTCTCTCTCTCTCTTTCACCTATGAGACTTTGTACAATGAGAACACCCTTCATTCACACAAATCGAAATGCACTGTGGTGCTGTATTGTGGGAGAGAGGAATCAAAGGTATCGTCAGCAGGGATGTGACGTCGTAATGGAGAAAATTCAGCCACAGCAGGAAGGGTCATACAAATGCGGACCAAGGAGACTAACTTCTTAATTAATTAATCAACCATGGGTTGGGCACACTGTTCACCCCGATTTGTAGTTTTTATTGCTCATAATTTTTTGGGGTGCAGTTTAGAGAAGGCCCTTGCAGAGGAAGGCGCATACATGAACATCAAGATGCTTGTGGTCTGGAAGAAAATCCCTACGCCGAAGTAGTTAAAACATAGATTGCCACCTGGTGTAATAAATGGTCTTCTCGATGAACTGAAAAAGTTCACAAGACACTTCCGAGACATATACTGTAAATACCCTCGCAGGAGAAGTGGAAGGAATGAGTGTTCAGTTTGTGCTTATTAGTTTTGTCTTTGAAGTTTACACATCATTTACGTTTCGTTGTTGGTTTTCCTTTAGCTAATGCAATATTGTACTCACTTTCACCACAAACACATTTACCCATCACTGTAAGCCAGTATGTATTGACTGTCTTGAATTGTATCTGCATGTATGTTTGGCTTTTTTTGTGCGCCAGCGTCTATTTTGATGTGAAGAGTCTGCTGCCATAGCAACCTGCTTATATGCAACTGTGGCCATCCTTGAACAAGTCAGTTTTTTTTGGCCTGCTTTGCTGCTGTCATCAGCATGCTTTAATGATATTACAGTTGCTGTGATGGGAGCATAAATAAATATAATCGAGGTTGATTAGATACACAGTAGATTTGGCAGTGTCCATCCATTCTTTGCTCGGTTTATCTTGAGCCTTATAATAATAGTACCTTTTGTTTCAAGCGCCTTTCAAAGCTCTCAAGGACCTTAATATATTCTAGGTGACTTGAGGTGAGAGGCGGGACACACCCTGAACTGATTTCCAACCAATCGCAGAGCACCAATAGACAACCCAATTATTCTTACTGAAATTCTCATCTCAGGACAATTACAATCGTCATTTAACGAACACTGCATGTTTGTTTGAGGAAAGCAGAGTATTCAGCTAAAACTCATGCAGTTACTCAAAGAACACGCAAAGGCCTTCCACACAGCCCGGACAATTGATTAATATGAAAATGATAATGTCAACATTCCTTTTGAAATAAAGTGATGCAGCAAGCACCCTGCTTTCACATCTCAGCTTCAGTCCAGCACTACTGTATTGGTAACTTAGTAGCTTACTGATCACCAGCTCTCACTTTATTTCTCGATTCATTGCTCGGTTTTCCTTCATGTCGTACCAGCCTGTTTCTTCCTGACCTTTGCTCCTCCTGCTCCCTCATTTCCTCGCTTCATTCCTAATGGATATTTCCCTGCAGCCTCCAGACCTTGCATTACTGTTCTGCTCAGGTAGGTCTCATTTCATGCGGAGGAGATTATATCTCACCGGAAGCAATTCAGGTGTGATAAGCCGCAGTTTTGTGGACTCAAAAGGCAGAAAGAATTAAATCCAACCCTTACTTATGCTCCCTTTCAGTACACACCTGCCAATCATGAGACTGGTGTCCACACATTAAGTGAACTTGAATAAAAAAAAAATTCTAGTCAACACACAGTTTTAATAAAAGTTCTATATTGAGGCCATTCACAGAACAGAGAAAACACATGAAGTGTTCACCTCATCATTACACTGCTTTCCTACCGCTATAAAGAGGAGAAAACAAAACAGTTGTTCAAATTAATATTTCAAATTTCACACACAAGCACAATCATGTGCAAGCATGCGTATAAATGGGTTAATTTGATGCGAGGGCAGACTACTGGAAGAGGGACATACTGTGTTGTCTTAATGGGACTGTGGTTGGAATTGCTTGTGAATACTGGATAGAATAGAATGTGTAATTATACTTCGTATTATAAGTCACACGGGTAAAAATAACACGTCAATCAAGACAAGAAAGGCCACATTGTGGGAAAACTCTAGTGGAAATTTGCATCTCGCCAATAAAAGACTCAATTCAATACGTATCTCGATGTATGGATTAAGATTCAAGAATGGTTTATTTTCAAGTAGAGCAATTCGATCCAGTTGGATTCAGTGAGATTTCAATTTCAGACGACTATAGCTTCTGTCATGTTCATGAATATACTGTATAAGAATGTGCAAAAGCACAAGGCCCACCCTATTCAAGTGAATTAAATAGAAAGAAACAACAAATCCTAAGCACCTTCAAAATAATTTATATCTGGTTTGCATCACTCGTGAAAGACAATGCAATTAAATTTTTGATGCATACGCTGCAGTACGATTCGAGGATAATGCAGTCTAAAATGTAATGATTGGATTACGTTTGTTGCAATCAAATATATTCCAATTGTAATTGGTTTTCACCCTAATCGGTTCTCACATGTATTTGTCCTTACCTTGTTACCATTAATTTTCCAGACAGATACCACGCATGCTTGCGGGTGTGTATAAAACCTTGTTGGATTGGGGCTGACAATAACCTACATTTATGACTCTGTAGTTTCCAGTGTCACCACATTGCAATTTATGACATTCTGTACCAAATGAGAGTTGATTAAATATTAAAACCTGAATGTGGAAGAGTTGTGCATTTGTGTGTATATTACATAGCATTTTCATTCTGAAAACTGAAGTGAGTAGGACAAGATAGAGACAGAAAAATAAACACTTGACAAATTGTCATGATTCTAGTCAGCATAACAAAATGTGACTCCATGATTTTCCAAACTCCCGAAGAGTCATTAATCCCCAGAGAGATTGTATGCCGGATACATGTATCCGTCTCATGGCGGACTGTATGAATCGCTCTAAATACAAGTTTACATATCCTTACAAGGACATGTTTTATTCTTCTTTAAGACACTATGAATGCAATGTACACACAAGATAGACCACAATTATTTCCTCCGTTTCCATAGTGTTGCATTAATCTGAAAGAGAGGCGAGAAACACATCATTTCTGATGTGCTGAATGTCCTTCTCATTTTGTTCTAATTTTTGAAAAAGGCCCTCCCTCATGCTACTGTAACCTTTCAAGCTCTCCTGACTGAAGTGTTATTTACAGTCAATTATCTAACTGCATCTGGTCACATAGAAGTCACATGTATAAAGAAAGATGAGCTTACATTGGGTCCCTCTTGGGTTTCGAGTTTGTATCCATCCCTGGAAGTGAATCATGAAAAAGAACGCCGGAGAAGGACCTGGCCTGCTGTGGTCCAGACTCCTTGCTTTTCATATTGCTGTTTTCTGTGTTCCCGACCATCATCTCTCATACAGAGGTTGAGAATGATAGAGTGGCCATGCAGCACAACCACTGAATTTGAGGGTATTTACTCCCAAATCAAGTGAAGGATATTGGGACTTTGTGACTCGTGGTTATTAGGAGATCAAACAACGTCCCATTGTGGGACGAATAAAGGTATTCTGATTCTGAACGTAATGGGACGATTGGCAGCTCAGCTGTTCCTTGGCCAGTTGGGCACATATGGCTACCATTGAAACAGGTTCCCTTGTTGTACTTCACAGTGCAGATGAACAATGACACAGAGTGTACTGTAAACAACCAGAAAATTTTAAGGCGAAGTAGTCGAATGTTTGCAAGGGTCGAGCCAGTCTTCTCATGTGAGTGAATCCGTCTCAGTATGCATCTCATTTGCTTTAGACAACACTAAAGGGTGAAGTAAGCGCATACAGTCACTGAAGACCGCTACAGAAGACACTTTACAGCTCAGCTCAACAGGCATGGCTATGCATTGATTTTAAGTTTAGAGTTTAATTTATGATTAATTTTAATTTATGCGCATTTGTACTTTTGGTTCCCTACGAAGTGCCCCACCTTATTCTGTATATAGTTAACTTACCTCCGCTTCCAATTTACTTCTATTTCTTCAATTATTAATGCTATTTTATGCTGAGGCTGCTTCTGTATTTTTAGGTCTGAAATTTATGTTTCAATCATTTTAGTTTTTACAGTGTTAGCTTT
The DNA here is from genome assembly GCF_051943395.1 of Hippocampus bargibanti. NCBI lineage: Eukaryota > Metazoa > Chordata > Actinopteri > Syngnathiformes > Syngnathidae > Hippocampus > Hippocampus bargibanti. The sequence continues at coordinate 22,023,841 of NC_142738.1, read as the reverse complement.
TACAGTGTTAGCTCAGCTGGGGTTTTGAATCATTTTAGGTACATTGGTCATACTGATTAATATCTTTTCATTAATATTTTTTTATCGTCAGTCATTCCTGAGAGGCAGCCCTCTGCACTGGAAGCTTCAGCACTGCCCTTAACTCGTATGGTCCTACCGCTTGGTCTGACCTGGCTCTATGCTGCTGATGGCTACGAGCTTGTCGTGTTTTCTCGCCTGAGTGTTCTGGGCGCAGCTAAGGGTTATTATTTGAAGCGACACTGACAAGAAACAGTGTCAATTTTATTTTAACAAGTGGTTGCACACAATAATTCATATTGATCCAGATACATATATTAAGTATGTATATCTAATTTGAAATTTTTACCATTGTGGGACTATTTTAAAGGCTTTGTTATTCTTATTTCTATTCGACTTTGAATGCATTTTTTTTCATATGATGTGTGCGATTTTATGACAAATTGTTGGAGGGATTGATTTCCCCTCATGTAAATCACTGAATTGCATTATAAGCATGGATATAGCTAAACGAATGAAGTTTGAATACTTTATTGGTCTACAGATCACCCTGTAAAGACTTCAGTGATTGTGAGAGAAGATCATGTGTAGACATCACAAACATTTTCCTCTGTGGAAGTGTGTACATATACTCAGCTGTTCAGTTCTCTGTGATTCATCTTGGTTGAGGTGATCTGGTCAGTGTAGAGGTGCCTGTTAAGCAAATAACAGAGGTTAAAACAGGAGTTAGTGGGCTCTGACCTTCATCAGGTTTCCCCCGTAAATCACTACCCCGCTCCCCGCTTCCGAATGACATGTTTAACCTTAACACCGATGAGCTGAGCCGAGTAGAGTTGTAGGAGAGAAAACTAGCCGACTCACTCCACCAGGGTTGATTCGGCAGCCAGTGCAAATATTTCGATTGGAATTATTATTGCACTGATTTGTGATTGTTCCAAGTCATTTGTCCTTGCAGTCATAACATTCCACATGAAAACAAAATATGTGCTGTTATTTATCACTCTTTTTGCACAGAAAGAGACCTGTGTGTGTTTTTCTCTTTCAATGGTCTTTATCGCTTCCAAAATATGGACTACCCACTGTCATGCTTGATGCCATGCAGTCAGACCTCTGTGAGCATGAGTGAACATCAAGGCTTTTGCCGTGTAATTTATCTTTCTTTGAAAAAATAACCCCAACGAGCGATATTCAGAAGAAATTACTGGTGCACCCTGAGCAGTCAGGATCTGGCTGAAACCAAGGAATGTTTGGAATGTTACGAAAGCAAATTGCAACTGTTTTTGATTTGTATGTGCAACTCTCAAAAGTTTGGCATGCTCAATTATATTGTCTGGGAAACAAATTGACTTTCAGCTCTTTTTATGAATCTGAAGCTTCACTCTTCAGTGTTGTGAGATACAGTAAAGTCTCGTTATATCGATATCGGATATATCGATAGTCCCGGTTATATCGATACTATTTCTATGCACGCACGGAGAAAATTACATGCAAACAGGGTCGGATATATCGATAGTCCCTTGAATATCGATATAACGAGACTTTACTGTAATTGCGAAGGAAAATAATAATAGGAGCATTTTTAGACAGATGGCGATTGAAGGCGACAACAGGATTAGTGCAATGTGAAAACCAAAAGGTTCTTTTGTGTTGCACATACTTATCAGTCAAGGTCGTCCTTTTTGGCTGTCACGTCCGCACGAGGTGTGGGCAACAGATCAAGTAGGACAAAAAGGGAGCTGGATCCAAAATACACGATGGAGTCCATCGTGTATTTTGGATCCAGCTTTTTGGATCCAGCTTTTTGTCCTACGAGATCTGTTGCCCACACCTCGTCTCCATCGTCGATGGAGACAGTAATGGGTTCAAATGAGGCTTTACTTGAGACATGCAAGGAAAAAGAAAATAAGAGGACAAAATAGCGAGGCAACAACTACCGAGCGGGACCAACCTGGCATACGATGGAGGCGAAAAGTCACAATGGGAAAATACAGCGACGAATACCGAGACTAACCGGGTGACTTTTATACTCAGAAGGCACATTAGTGAGATTGGGATCAGGTGTGCGAGCCCGGAGGAGCAGGGAGGGGAGGGGCGCGCACATGACGCTAATCAGAATGTGACAGTGCCCCCCCTCCCCCCTCAATGGACGCCCCCTGGTGGGCCACCCGGTTTGGAGGGATGAGCCGAGTGGAACGCTCTGGTGAGTGATGGGTCGAGGATCCAGGAGCGGGCAACCCACTGATGTTCTTCCGGCCCGTAGCCCTCCCAGTCGACCAGATACTGCAAGCCCCTGCCCATGCGCCGCGAGTCCAATATCTCCCGCACAGTGTATACAGGGTCACCGTCCACACATCCGCGTCCACCTGGCTTTCCTGGGTGGGGAACAGCGGAGGCTGATAACCACAGGCAGACATGAAAGGAGACCGACCTGTGGCTGAAGAGACCAGGATGTTATGTGCGTACTCCACCCACGACAAGTGGAGGGCCCACGACGCTGGACGGTGGAGACACGCACACCGTAGAGCTGCTGCCAGATCCTGGCCGTTGGATTGAGGGTGGTAGCCAGACGACAAGCTCACCGACGCCCCTTTGGACCTGCAGAAACGTTTCCATACCTTGGACATGTACTGTGGTCCCCGGTCCGACACGATGTTCCCCGGAATCTCGTGGAGATGGACGACGTGTTTAACCAGGAGTTGGGCCGTCTCAATGGCGGAGGACAACCTGGTTAACGGGATGAAGTGGGCCGACTTGGAGAAGCGGTCCACCACAGTGAGGACGACTGTCTTGCCACGGGAAGGGGGAAGGCCTGTGACGAAATCCAGGGAAATGTGGGACCAACGTTGGGAGGGGACTGGCAGTTGCTGGAGAACTGGTGGGAGACCTTCCCCCAGGCGTAGGCCAGGCATGCCTTCACGTAGTCAGCAACGTCCTTCCTGAGCTCCGGCCACCGGAAGCGCTCGGTTATAAGGTGGATTGTCCTGTCGACTCCAGGGTGACTGACGACCCTGGAGGCGTGTCCCCAGTGCGGCACCTCAGCGCGCAGTGCGGGGGGACGAATAGTCGATCCACTGGACAACCCTTAGGAGCCTGGTTACCACCTTGGGCCTCCTGAAACTTGTTCTCCACCTTCCACCTAAGGGTGCCCAAGATGTGTTGCGCCGGCAGCATGCTGGTAGCGACCTCCTCCTTCTCTGCCGGCTCATGGATGTGTGACAGGGCATCTGGTTTGGTGTTTTGAGAACCGGGTCAAGAACAGTGCCCACCGAGCCTGGCGCAAATTCAGTCTCTTGGCGGACCTGATGGCCGCCAGGTTCTTGTGGTCGGTAAACTCCGTGAAGGGATGTTTCACCCGTTCGATGCCAGCAGTTCCTGGTTTCCCACGTCGTCATTGACCTCCGCAGGGCTGAGACGACGGCAGAAGAAGGCGCACAGGTGGAGTTTCTGGTCCACTGGGGAGCGCTGTGATAATACCGCCCCTACACCGGACTCCGATGCGTCCACCTCTACCGCGATCGCATGGTTCGGGTTGGGATGGCGTAATACTGGGGGGGTTAGTGAAGGCGCGTCGGAGGCGGTTAAACGCACCCTCAGCTTCGGGTGTCCACCTAAATGGAACCTTGGTGGAAGTGAGACTGGTTAGAGGTCATGTCTTCTGACTATAATCGCGTATAAAGTGGCGGTAGAAGTTGGCAAACCCCAAAAATTGCTGGAGTTGTTTGCACGTCTTGGGGGTTGGCCAATCTACCACCGCTTTGGTCTTGGCCGGATCGGCCCGAAGTTGCCCCTGCTCCACGATGAACCGTAGAAAAGACAGAGAACGGACGTGGAACTCACACTTCTCTGCCTTCACGCATAGCCAGTTTCAGCCGTCGGGCATGCTGCCGATGTTCTTCTGCGATGATGTCATCCAAATAGACAAAGACAAACACATTGAGGAAGTCCTTGAGCACATCATTGATAAGACGTTGAAATACGGCGGGAGACAGTTTGCGTAACAGTGGGGGCCCCAACCCTGTATGGTGGGACCCTCCCAAGAGATGGAAGGGTCATGGGTGCTGAGCCAGGGTAGGCCCAGAACAAGCGGTACGTTGCGGGAGGGCATTAGAAGAAAACGGCGATGCTCGACGTGGTTGCCCGACAGCCGGAGTTTAAGAGGTGCGGTAACTCGGGTAACCCTGGCTAATAAACGGCCGTCCAAGTCGAGAATCTCCTTGGGGATCGTTAGCTTCTCAATGCCGCAGCCAAACAAAGACGCCAGTTAGGGGTCGATAAAGCACCCGTCTGCCCCCGAATCCACTAACGCCCGTATCGCAAGGGAACTGGACGGACCAATCAACTCGACGTCCAATTCCAGCCGTGTAACGGGCGCCTTCCTCGACGAATCCGACGGGGACCGCGGCCGCCGTTTGGAAGGGTGGGCCTTGAGTGCGACGTCCTCCGGGTTTGGCGCGATCGCTCCCGCTTCCCATCTGCATCGGCTCGTGGCTCCCCTCCTGACGCCGAGCCTGCTCGCTGACGCCGGGTGCCGTCGTCCGCAGCCGGATCCCTGGTTCGCCTGTCCACTGGCCGCCTCGCTCCCGCTTCCTCTACCGGAGACGATTGTCCAGGCATATGACAACATCGATCATCTCACTAAGGGTTGTGCCAGCGTCGTGGGTCGCCAACTCGTTGAGTGCGGCGCCGAAACACTCCTGTCAGTGCCCAATAGTTGTAGCCGCTCCGGTCGGCCAGGATGCGGAAGGTAATGGAATATTCGGAGGCCAAACGTGTTCCTTGCGTGCAGTACAGGAGTAGTCCCTCTGCCTGGTGGTGGAACATCTGGCGTAGCTCGGCCACGAAGTCCGGGTACGACACGCAGAACGCCAACACCCAGGTCGCCGCCTGGTCCGTTAGTAGGCTGGTGATAAACGCAACCTTGGCCTCGTCACTAGCGTATGCGGAGGGTTGTTGCTCGAACACCAACGAGCACTGCATCAGGAATTGAGCACAGCGCCCGGGCTCGCCTCCGTAGCGTGAAGGGTGGGGTAAGGGGAGCTCGCGACTACTTACGGGGGGGAGGCGTGTCTCAACCCCTTCTAGGCGTTGAGCCAGCAAGGACATCGTACCGCGGATCTCCGCGATAGCTTGTGCCAACTGGCTCGAACACTCCGCCTGATGGGCTAAGACGGACATGAACTTGTCTCCATCGGCGGGATCCATTGTGGCCGGTGTATTCTGTCACGTCCGCACGAGGTGTGGGCAACAGATGTAGTCGGACAAAAAGGGAGCTGGATCCAAAATACATGATGGAGACATAATGGGTTCAAAAGAAGCTCGACTTGAGACACACAGGGGGGAAAAGAAAATAACAAGACAAAATAGCGAGGTAGCAACTACAGAGCGGCACCATCCTGGCATACGGTTGAGGCGAAAAGTCACAATGGGAAAATACACCGGCGAATACTGAGACTAACAGGGTAACTTTTATAGTCAGAAGGCACATTAGTGAGATTGGGATCAGGTGTGCGTGCCCGGAGGAGCTGGAAGGGGAGTGGCGCGCACCTGACGCCAATTAGGATGTGACATTGGCTTGATAGGGAATCCTCGTGGACAAGAAGTAAAAGGCAGGTGACTACAATAAATACGGTTAATATTATGCTAATGCTTACTCCCCTTAATGTATTCCCCATGAGATACATTTCGTGACTTTAGTTTTTAGTTTTAAACACTATTTTTTTTCATTCTCATTTCATTCATTGTGTGAACCACAAGGTTTTCATTCACTTCTTGACCAACAACAAACATGTAACTCCTGGAAAGCTTGTTTGGCCAACAAGTTTGAGGCAGGCGAGGACTTGACTGACTGACCTATCTCTGTCCTCTCATGAACACATCTTCTCTTTACACACGAAATGGAACATAATCATTCAGTCGGGTATTAAAGTTAGGTAAATTAAAAGCTAAGCAACTTTAGCTCTTGCAGTTTGAACTGATATGAATAGTTTTTTTTTTATTACTTCCGTACGAACATAGTTAGTTTTTATCCAAAATGGTAAATGATTTGTATCATCCATAAATCGCCCGGCTCTCTGCTTTAAACTCGCTTCCTCAAGTTTTGCAAGCCTGCCATGATATGGACTGAATCCATATCAAACATCCTGTGCTGAGGTGAGTCTTCTTTAAGAGAATCACTCCTTTTCATGAGTTTTTCTACAAGTCATTTGTGATTAAAGGTACTTACTTTCTGCTCAACTACTCCCCTCTCGACCACCTTCACTAATCTACGGTATTCCCTTGCCACACCTGATTCTCCAACTCCTCTTCACGAGGCTTTCAGTGTCGCCCATTTTATTGTCTTGTCTTCTGTCTCTGTATTCCTGCTGTCTGTCTCATCAGACCACCACTAAGTGTTGCTCTTCACTCTATTGTTATCTATTGATGATTGATGTTAATGAAATGGGCTAACCTTTCTTGCATTCCTTTCTGTTTTTGCCGAGCTTCATCATCCCTTTATTCTCGTTCAAAGCGATTCTTATGTATATCTTATCCTTTATTCTACGTGACGTTCAATGATTGTTGCATGAGGTGCCTGAAAAGACACCCCTGCCCCCAACCTAGACTGTTGACTCTTATCTTTGCACACACACTAATTGATACGGCTGAAAATATATTTCCTTCCTTCTTATCAGAATTGTTAAACACATATTCCACAGTAAATGCTCAGCACTCATAATGCAGTATCACACGATACAGTAATGTAAAATTACATGATCTCACAATTTATTGTATACCACACAATAAAGGAAGTGAGTTGCAAATAAATTGTACTTAAAGCAAGTGATGTGTACATACACACCAAAGTACACTTGTGTGGCACATCATTAAATGCTCTGGTACCCTTATTTGAAGGACAACCGACACCATTTTTTTGTTTCCTAACTGACATCAGAAAAATTTTTTTTATAGCATCTAAAATACCCAAAACACGCAGGCTGATATTTTTAGTCAAATGAAAAACACCAATAAAAATGACGTAAAATGTCTCCAAACTCCTTCAAAATGACCTCAGAAGCATCAGTTTCAGAATGTCCCGCCCCCTTGTTCGTGATGTTACGCCAAGATGTCTTGCCTTGCTCAAGAATCAAAACAATGGCTTCAGATTCAGAGAAGATGTTTTCTTGTTACTCATCCAGTTATGAATATGATTCAAATACTTCTGAAAAGGGAAGCATAAATGTTTGCAATAAATTAAAGAAGTCCTTCCGTGTCATTTTGAGGCGTCTGGACTGTAATGTAGTGTCACAGAAAATGCACAAAATGGCGCCCAAGCTCCGTTGGAAATGGGCTGTTTTGTCTGCTGGGAATTTGTCAGCTAGTATCAAATAGTAGTCTTGGTGCAACACACAATAATTCACCATCGCGTTATTTATGTTTTTTCCTTTTAATTTCGCCATCAACACGAAGTTTTCAGACCAAACAAAATACCCAAAATGCATTGTGTGTCGCTTTCTCGGTCAGTGACGATACCTACCATGACGTCACGGTAGGTATCGTCACCAACTCAAAAACAAAACTTCCTGAATATTCAGCGTGAGTCCTTTCCTTAAATGTAAAATATATCTATTTGCGGTGGAATCTTTGTAAAATATGCTCAGTAGAAGTCACTTGAAGTGATTTTACAAATTGTGGATGCAACTTGACCGGAGGCGTCGGTTGTCCTTTAAAGGACAACCGACATCAGTTTTTTGTTCCTTAACTAACATCAGAAAAACGTTTCATATCATTTAAAATACCCAAAACGCGCAGTATGATATTTTTATTCAAATGCAAAACACCAATAAAAATTACTTAGTGTCCAAAATCTGCAAAAAAATGAGCTGCGAATTGGGCATTTTCAGAAAGTCCTGCCCCCAGTTTGTGACGTCACGCCAAGACATCTTGCATTGCTGGAGAATCAAAACAATGGCTTCAGATTCGGAGAATATGCTTTATTGTTACACATCAAGTTACGAATATGATTCAAATAGTTCTGAAGAGGAAAGCATACATGTTTGCAATCGATTAAAGAATTTATTCCATGCCATTTTGAGGCAACATTGGGGGGAAATGTATCACTCAAAAAGAGGCAGAAACTGGCGTCCTAGCTCCTGTGAGGAATTAATCAGCCCGTTTCCACAGGCTGATAAATTCCTTTCATGGAGCTTGGTCGACCTCTTCTGGCGGCTTTTTGGTGCAACACGAGGTTTTCAGACTAAACAAGTACAGCAAAATACATTGACGTGATGGAAGGACTGCTACAATGTGTCTTTTTCTGTCAGGGGTGTTCCTTCAGTGACGTCACGTACGGACTCGTCACCAACTCAAAAACAAGACTTCCTGAGTATTCAGCGCGAGTCTTAAAATGTAAAATATACCTACATATATGCAGTGGAATCTTTATAAAATACGCTCAATAGAAGTCATTTGAAGCCATTTTACAAATTATGGACGCAACTTGTCCGGAGACGTCGGTTGTCCTCTAAGGGTTATGAGAGATCATGCAGGAGTCCGTGAAATTATAAATCTGGTGGGACTTCAGATCTGTTTATGAATACATTTTCAGATGCATATTCCTCGGGTTGCTCCTCAGAGAATGCTCAGTAAGTTTTGCGGTCTCATACATGGCGTAGATCAAGTCAGCTTTGTTGTCAAATATGCTCTATCGACAATATACAGCACAGATGAAATATTTTTCCTTTCAACCAGAGTATAAACATGCAGTGCTTTGAAAACACACACAGCTAAAAATAAGCCCAGCTAAACTGAACTGCATTAAAACATGTATTCGCTCCCTCATCATTGTTTTAGGGGGGCATTGGGAGGGATCCAACATTTTATTCAGATACCTCTTAGTTCAACAGCATAACTGTTGAAGAATATAAGTTAACTACTAAAACTGGAACCTTCATTAATGATGAATGACATTTTAACAGAATATAAACGTTCTTATTCTTCATATGGCATCTTAACATTTTTGCCACAAGCTAATATGCATGATCAAAAGATGACACAATTGATAGCTTTCATCCGTTGGCTGCCCTTGATAACCCCATTTTCACTTCATCACCACTTGTCGACTGTCTTGCATTTTTTGGACTTGTCACGCTTGAAGAGCCATGACTCATCACCGGTGATGAATCTCCGTAGCAAGTCCGGTGTCACTGGTGTCATCATCACTGACTGCTCTTTGCTTCCTGGCGTGACTCAACATTCAGCACAAAAATGGGCCGCTCCTCCTGATTGGTGGCATAACAATCAGAAAAATGGGAAATTTGCATTTTTTTCAGAAGTGAATACAGTAATCAAATGCAAGGGGAGGAAACAGGATATTCACCCAATGGATGTGCTCATCACCTGCTGCTACTTAAAGAGGCCATTAATACTGCAGTGGAATTTTCATTTACAAATGCATTGTACACAATAAACAAACAAACAAAACCAATTAATTTATTTCACGCACATTCACACATTTTGGGAGGAGTTCTTGCAGCAAATTTGTATATACACTTTGATACGTCTGTGTAAGCTCTCAGTCGTACAGGAGTGGTCCATCGATGAGAAGGTTTCTTCAGCCGTCATCTGTACACTTTTGTACAGATGACGGCTGAAGAAACCTTCTCATCGATACACTTTGATGCATACTTTGCACTCATCCCTTTATTGTCGTTATTTGTTTGAATTCATCATGAAAGTCAAACAAACCCAAACTCGTGTCTTTCAAGCCCTTTGATGTCTGCAAATTTCCTCATTGTGGGAGGAATAAAGGTTTTCTGATTCTGATTCTGAAAGTGCGTCTCAACCTAATCACTGGTTATCTCAAACTAATTACACATATGCACACCAAATTCCTCTGTTCCTGGTCACGTGAAATAGTTTTCTGAGGGAGTAATGTGGCTGCTCATATCACTGTAAATGTGCATGTCAAACATTATCATGTGCGACAAACACAACAAACAACAGACCAATAACCACCTTCACTTCTTCCATTTCTTGATGATTGTCACATTTGTTCATGTTTGTTTCAAGTTTTTTCTTTAACCTCCCACTAAATCACAAGTTTAATTGTGGCAAACAGTTAGTAAATATTTGCCTTTCATAGAAAGGAAGTGTTTGAGTTTCTTGGAATTTCATGATGGCTTCAAACAAATAATAGTAATAAAGGGACAAATGCAAAGTATGCATCACAGTGAAGATGCAAATTTGCTGCAACAACTCCTCCCAAAATGTGTGAATGTGCATGAACATAAAGAATACATGGCTAGATAGCGTCAGAGAAAAAGGTTTTGTCTTGCTGCTGGGATTAAATCTCTTTATGGCTCGGTCCACAGAGATTACAAATCTGCAGAGAAATGCACGATTAGACACACATGATTGTAAACACACGTGGTTCCCTGTCGCTCTCTCACACGCACGCGCACACACACACTAACAATGTGGTGTATTAGGCCTCACGACTGAGCCCGAGCACAGGGTGAAGCAGATGGCATGCTGTTTCGGTTCTTATGAAAGTTAAATGACTGAACGGGATTTCTTGCCACATGTACAAATTGTTGTTCAACTTTTTGCACCTTGTCTATTCATGATACAGTATATTGATGACCACCGTGGCTATAGAAGTGCAACTGATTTGATTTGATTGAATTGAGTGCATTGAAGTGCAATAGATTTTTAAAATACAATATGTGTTTGGCTGCTAAGAGTGGAAGTATAGAAAGAAGACAGTGGTATGTGCCAGGGAGGAAGATTGAGTTGCCAGATAAACATCCAGAATTGGAGGCAAACGCATATACCGTAGACATCAGTCAGCCTGTTGGCATGGTGATCCTCCCATCATTTTGTGCGGTCACCTTGTCTTGTCTCGACACTCTAGACTGAGAGTGTGTGCGTGTGTGCGATGGAGGAAGCCATGACAAGATGACAAGATGAAATTGAAAATGTGTTTACTGTAGAGGGCCCCTTTACAGGTCAAAACATCATTCACAATGTTTGGTCTTTATATTGGTATTAATGATTGCAATGTAGACACTAGGCACCAGCTATTGTCTTTTTGTGCCAGTCCCATGCCAGGCTAAATACTGAGGGTGTTGTCAGGAAGAGCAGCCAACAAAATATTTTGGACAAAACAAAAATGTGAATCAAACATTTGGATTTCAGTCACAGCAAGACGGAATGCATGTGTGTGAATGAGAGGGACCCAAATACGTACAAGAGTGAGGTTACAGGGAGGAGACAGAAAGAAGGTAGAGGATTTTAAAGTAATTGGGTTCAACTGTCCAGAGCAATATAGGGAGTGTAAAAAAAGGTGAATAATCATGTACAGGAACTTGAGAAAAATGTCAGGTGTGATGTCTGTTGGAAGTTTCAGTTACGGTGAAAGGAATGATGTTGAGGTTTTCTCTGGGAGTAAACAGGTTAGATAGGGTAAGCAGTGAGTATATCAGAGAGACAACTCTTTTTAGAGGTTTTGGACAGAAATTCAGTGAGGCCAGACTGAGATGTTTTGGACATGTTTAGAGGAGAGAGAGTATATATTAGGACGATTTGCATTAACCAAAATATACAAAAGCATTTTCTTCATCATTTTTGTGTTTACATGACGGTGTGTAGTGCTTGAATATGAATGTATCCAGAATGCAAATAATTCAATATGCGTGATGAAGTGATAAGATGGTAGTCGTATCAAGTATGTTCGAGAACAAAGGGCTGAGTGGCAAGACACCTGTAAAGACATTGTTATGCCAAAGGTTACACAGAGGTGAGCTCATACTACAGCTTGCCTGTGAGAGTACTCCTGAGAAACCAGCATCCAGCAGCTCCCCCCTCACCTCTCACTGTACACCCAGTCTGACTCTTGACCACCGCGCTGTCTGCTTTCAGTTCATCTCTTATTTATGTATACATAACGTGCATGCTTATGATGTTGTACTACCATCGTGGGGCCGTCTGGAGGTCATGACTTGACTAGGAACCTAAGGCAGTCAAGCAGCAGAGTTGCTTTTGTAATCGAGTGACACGCTCAAACAGAGGTGTGCTCACTTCTCTTCATATGTGCACAGTAAGGCCTATAATAGTGGAGATTGCCAAACACCTGACATGACAAGAGGGCCTCGACAGTAGGTCTGCCCCCTATGGCTGCCTGTCAAGAGCAGACCATAGCACAATTTGCCTTTGTGCTGCACCCCGCGCCTCTTCCCCAGTCTCTCTCTCTCTCTCTCTCTCTCTCTCTCTCTCTCTCTCTCTCTCTCTCTCTCTCTCTCTCTCTCTCTCTCTCTCTCTCTCTCTCTCTCTCTCTCTCTCTCTCTCTCTCTCTCTCTCTCTCTCTCTCTCTCTCTCTCTCTCTCTCTCTCTCTCCCTCTCTCTCTCTCTGTCTCTCTCTCTGTGTGTGTGTCGGACTTTGGGAGTCCTTCTGTGTGTCTATTGGATCATCTATCATGCTGGAAAAATATTCTTCAATTTTGCCTGTGAATTTTCTCATTCATCCAACTCATTCTCATTCATTCAAATAATTTCATTTGTTTGCAATAGAGCTACTTACTGTTGGTCTTGGAATATACGTTGCTTCTCATCAAAGTAGGCTTCTTCACTTTATGCATGGAGTTTCCATCGAATGATGACTTGAACAACAGAAGCTTCTCTGTAAGACTTCTTAAGAACTGTCTCTTAGTCTTTGAAAAGAATGATACCATTAGGTGACTTATGGCGGAGGTGGGCCTTCAGCTTGGAGCATAATTCATTGAGTTTGCCACATCAATTGTAACCAAGCCTTGAACTGATGAAGCCTCCTCGGATGAGAGGCGAATACCCCTCAAAAACAAACATACCAGTTGCGATCACTTCGATGCGCCATGAAAGTTGCATCATTTGGTTGAGCTGAGATTTTTTGCAGGCAATATGCTCGCAGACTCTTTCTGATCATTAAAAAAACTGTGACTACATGATGGTCTAGTTTAGTGCGAGAAGAATCTTGATTAACAACAACAACGCATAAAAACTGTGACAGTAATGACCTTGAGAGTTTTGAAAGGTGCTTATGAATGAAATGTATTATTATTATTAAATTAAAAGAAGAAAAACAAATAACACCCATTTTTGGAGTGAACCAGGTACAGGCTCAACTTTGATGCACATGCTGTGCTGTTCGTGACTTATGTCATATCTATGCGTGTTGACGTGTGTGTGTGTGCGTGTGTGAAAGCAACAAAAAAAAATGTGTGAGTGTATCCTAGCGCTTCTCCGAATCAGGACTGCGCACCGCTTTACGCTGGTTCTTGAGCGTTTGCCGCAGGCTCGTTTTGCTGAGTGGCCCCTGTGTGCTCCTCAAACTGACACCACTCATGCACACTCACGTTCAAGTACTCGCAGGGGCACACCTGGGGATTGACATGTTTGTGTAAATGCGCACGCAGGGTTGTAGGCTCTACCCAGTGACGTGCGGTGAGGTTCATGGCTGGTGAGGCTCTGACATCATCACAGTCAGATTCATAAACATATGAACTCTACAGAGTAGCTTATTCACCATTTGATTGGCAACAGTTAACATGTTTTGTTTAAAATGTCACATCAGCATTCTTACAAACTGTAGCATTGAAAAAAGGAATTTAAAAAAAAGTGATTATCGTGATAGCTTTACTGAAATGAATGTCCATTTACTGAAATGAAGTCCAAGCACCGCGCCTTCTGAAGAAAGGCAACGATAGCTTCTTTGTACACGCCTTCCTTATCTGTCTTTAGTTTTAAAAGTCTTTCTGTCTCAATGGAGATCACTGACAGTGAAGAAAGTCGTCCTTGATCAGTCCTGTTCCGACTGTATGTTTTCAGTCTTTTCAGTGCTGAGAATGACCGCTCCACTGATGCTGTAGTAGCTGGAACAGTGAGCACGAGCTGGCGCAACTTAGTCACCTCAGGAATAGTTTCAATGAGATCCTTCTGGCCCAAAAAGCTGAGAAGCTGTCCAGGAGATTTACATCCATCCCTCACCGTTTGGTAGCTATACAGTCCGGTGTTGGACTTCTTTTAATTACTATCTCCTGCTTCGATTGAAAGTCCACTTTAGAAAATTCTTTCAATTTAGATATGTAATCCTCCAATCTGAAAATAAGGCCAAGCAGCACAAAAATTGACTGGATGGTAGCACTTAACTTGCTAACTGTTTACTGTAGCTTGCTGTCACTAATTCTATTATTCTGCAGGCGAGGATTCGCAACAAGAATCTCTAATCACAAGCGCCCCCTGTCATGAGGCAGGAGAACTGTCTGCCTCACCTATGCACACAGTTTTGATTAAAATATAATAAAATATACACTGTAGTACAGTGTTTATTATGTACAGTGACTGTACATTATATGCACCAGCTAAACTGTAGAAATTTAGTTCATATAGTCATTGCGCAATACATGATGAGGCTCAGCCGACTGCTGCCTCACCGCTTGTCTCTACTTTGTATTTGAATGGTAAATGTGAAAATTCAGCGATTTTGAGAAAAAAATCAAAAAATGGTGGAGTTAAATGGAAAAGAACTTGAAAGTACAAATCACTAAATAACTATAATTGTTTAATTTATATTTTTCATTTTATATTTCCGTGATGACAGGTGAGGCACGGCCTCCCCTGACTGCACGTCACTGCTCTACCAGTACACAGGATGAATGTAGCGTACTTGTCATCTTACGTGTATGCTCTACTGAGGTTGAACCACCGCACACAGGCAATTGTGTATAGTGTGGACCCAGACATTAAACATCAGGTTGTTGCTTAAAATAGTCGTGCCTGTCAATAATTATGACATTAGTATTACTGATTCAAGTTCATCCTTCGTTACATTTGTTTTCTGCACCTGCATGGAGCGGGAGGTGCCTGATCTGCATCCATGGTGTGCTTATGTGATTGTGTATATGCTGAATAACCGCAGTGCATGTTAGTTAGCTGGTTCCTTTCAGATCTGACTAAGAGAGACTCATACAGAGCACTTAAAGGCTACTGAAGGATTTCATACTCGCACTGGTTAAGCCAAATGTCGTTCCATCCGTGACTGAGTCAAAATTAACATTTGCTTGAAATGCGGAGGCTAGTTGCAGCAGAAGAAGGGAAGGAAAGAGTGCTAGAACAGGAGTTTTTGCTGGAAGGGATCCCTGGGGTCCTGCAAAGTTTGGAAAGAACAAAAGACAAACATTTTGCTTGCTCCTATGCCTTGGGCACCTGTACATCGGATGTGCAATGGCACATCGATGTACAGGTGAAGCATTTTTTAATCTATTCTGTGATGTTGGTTGATATGTTAGGATGTAGAATATACGAGATCATGTTTATTTCAAAACCAAACTGTAAGTTTTCCTCCTCAACATAGGCCGGATGATCCACCGGCACATCAAAACAGCAACCCTTTGGCGTTTGCCAAAAACTGTTGTTGGCAGGCAAGTTTGGGATGATTCATTCATTCATTCATCCTCCAAACCGCTTATTCCTCATTAGGGTCACGGAGGGTGCTGGAGGATATCCCGGCTTTCTTCGGGCAGTACGCAGGGGATACCCTGAACCAGGTGCCACACAATCAAGTGCACGGAGAAACGAAAAACCATTCGTGCTCACACTCAAACCTGAGGTCAATTTGGAGTGTTCAATAAGCCTGCATGAATCTTTTTTTGGAAATTGGGTGGAAACCGATGCAAATTCCACACAAGGTGGCCGGAGTGGAGATTGAACCCATGACTTCTGGACTGTAAAGTTGTCATGCTAACCGTTCAACTACTGGGCCACTGGTTTGGTATTAAGATTTCCAAATTCCTAACTGCATGTCATATGCCTGAGACTTTATTAACTTTGTGAGAGACAAAGTATGTGTTTTTGAAATGCAAACACAATGTTTTAATTTGTGTATTTGTTGTGTTCATTTCTTACCTATTACACACATTATTTGTAATAATATAATGTAATAATTTCAGAAGGACACAAATCAAGTTTTTCACATACATTTTTTAGGTTGGAAAGAATGCTTGTGGGCTGATGAATCAACATGGTACAGAATAATGACAATATTTTCTGTTTAACTTTGGAGCTTTGTTCTCTGCGTCATCTCAAAATTGATACGGCTCCCATTTTAATGAATGCAAACAGCATCAAAACAGCTTCATCCCGTCATGACTTTTCTCAGCCTACATTTCAGCCTACAGTACAGCCTACATTTCTCATATTTTCTTTCACCCAAGTCGCAAACTTGGTAGATGTATCTGTGTGTGTGTCTTCATGCATGCACCTGTGCCACAGGACATGCGCTTTTGTGTCAAGACGGAAATCTGATGGAGAGACAGAGTAGTCAAAATATAAAAGGGAGCCACAGAAATAGATTGGATGGTGAGGGTCTGGTGTTGCGATCGGTGATTGGCAGGGCTGATGGTTTGTCCCTTGAAGCTTGTATGTTGATGGTAGAGGTGTGTGGTTGCGGAGAGTGAGCCAAGAACAGAGCAGGAGCAAGATTAACAGGGACCCCCCAGTTTGATCTCATTGGCCTCTGCTGATTGAAGCTTTATGACTTGAAAGAAACGTGTGTGTGTGTGTGTGTGTGTGTGTGTGTGTGTGTGTGTGTGTGTGTGTGTGTGTGTGTGTGTGTGTGTGTGTGTGTGTGTGTGTGTGTGTGTGCTCGTTTCGGGTCTGTGCCATTGGTGGTGTGCTTAGTCGTGTTTCCACATTAAAACAAGTCTTTTTTTATCCATATAGATATCGTTGGAACAAAACACCCTGCCTGGAGGAGAACGTATAGAAAACATTAATTCATTCATTCATTTTCCGATTTTCCGATTTTCTTTGTCCTCACTAGTGTCAGAAATAGTGACAATTTGGAATGGTCAAACTGCCTGTCATGCATGTTATTGGTATGTGGGAGGAAACCGGAGGGCCCCGAGAAAACCCACACAGCACAAGGATAATATGGAAATTAGAAAAGGAAATCTCATACTTTTTCACACCGCAACATTTTTTTTTTGTTCAACTGTGCCCTCCTGTCCAAATGATACCTTAATGCAGGTTACCCCAGCCTGTTGTTTATGCCACACAATGGCCTCAGACGCGTTCGCATATTTGCTCACGAAGGCTCCCCTCGTTTTAGCTGTCACACATCGCTGGCAAAGAACACAAAGCCCTCTGGTGCACTTTGCATTGTTGTACACCATCCCAAATCTTTAGGAACGGGCATCACTGACAAACCACCGAACTGTCATTTCCAGTCATAGTCAGAATGAATTAATTGTGTGTTTTGGTGATCTATTACTGTAGCCGTGTTTTGGTAACCACCCTGCTGCTCGGTGCATCGACCTGGCATTGTCTTCAGATGCCTCGCAGCCACTATTTTCTCATTTAGCATCCTGTGCGCAAATGTCATTTATGTCCTTTTTTATTTTTCCCTCGTCCTGATTGGAATTAGGCATGTCTGTTTTGATTAAGCACGATAAAGGTCATGCGGTTGGAAGATGCTCTTTGATCAACCTTCTGTCATGTTCACAGTTGAGATTCTCGGGTGTTTCGATATCAGATGAAGTTCAATAATATGGAACAGTGATTAATTTCTGTTGGAGTTTTTCAATTGAGTGTCTGCTTATGTGCATGCCTTTTATTGCTTCGTTTTCAGGTGGATTGTGGAGTAGGTCCCAGAATCGAGGTGTTGGTGTCGTGTGTGTGATGAAACACTGTATTGAACTTTCAAGTAGAATTGGTCAGCATTACATATATTGGCAGGTTGTCATGTGTTACATAAAAGTTTATTGAATGACAAAAATAAATCCCAAATGAAAGGTGACAATGACAGGAAGGACACCATTTTCGTTCATAGTTTCACTCTCATTCCACATCACACACTGAAGTGCACACTTGTAAGTGCGTGAACAAGGACACACGTTTCCTTCGGGCCCCATCGCGCATATAGCCGCAAGTTAGTCCTTATGAAACACTGTGAAATGATTTCTTCACTTTATAGTCTTTTATAATCCGTGCACACATTTTAAATGAAGTGGAGTCTGACCTGACCGCTTGGATCAATTTGAGCAAATTTGCGTAGTCAGTGAAATCACCATCAAAGTTGTGATAGCAAAAATTGTGCTTAAGCTCCTATACGTCTGTGTAAGCTCTCAGTCATACAGGAGTGGTCCTTCGATGAGAAGGTTTCTTCAGCCGTCATCTGTACAAATTTGAAGGTTTCGGACGTTTCGCCTCCTATCCAAGAGGCTTTGTCAGCGAACTAAAGTCTGACTGGCCGTATCTGACTGGCCCGATTTATATATCCCTAATGTCCAGACATGGCGGCGCCGGACACAGCTCTGATAGGTCCCTACTCTCAGGTTGGGGGGAGCAGAGGACCACTCCCTGTGGCCCCACTGATTGTTCCTACACTCCTGACTAACGACTGGCCTATTTCCCCCACTCCCACCGATATCACCTCATCAGCATTACGAATGTTGCCTAACCTGTTTTGCCTAAGCAGGCTATTGTATGAACGATCCAAATTGCACCTCACCCCACCAGACCGGTTTAATGAAGGATTTTGTTGTTTTATAAGAATCGCTTCTTTTACACCCCTTTCAAACCATCTATGTTCTTTCGCTAAGGATTTTAACCTCATTGTCGTCAAATGAGTGGTTGCTAGCTTTTAGGTGCAAATGTACTGCCGATTGAGGCCCACTTGTATTATCCTTAAGCTCCTATGCATAAAGTGCAACGTACATGAGCAGCTCAAATATGTTTGTCTAACAATATGATGATTGCGCAGTGTCCCTGAACAAATCTTCCATCCCTTCAAGCATGCGACTCGCCTATTATTCTGTTTTGCAATCCAATCATTTCAGCGGCTCCATTGCCATGTTTTCTGATCCAACTGATATTAGAAATTCCACTGCATTCACTTATGCTCCATTGTCCAATATAGCGCTTGCCACTCCCCATCACTGCTCCTATGGAGCGCATCTTACAATCGTGTCTCTCAGCTTGACAAAACACGTTTGTGATTATTTTTCCCAGGCATCGCACATACCTTAACAACTCCCTCGCTTAATTTGCTCTTCACATTCAGGCGAGCATCCCGATGTGGTCATGCCTCAATGGAGGGATAAACAAAGTGATAATGGGGAATGAAAAGGGCTCTCAACCTCTGCATCATCCACTAAAGGAAATTGATGGCTAACAATGACTCTGATTCCAATGTCTCTCAGATGACACAGTTAGTTGTTGGAGACTACTGGCAAAGTAAAAGTCGGGCAGCAGAAAGGATCAGTCCTTTTTAGTGCTACGGTTGACCCCTGTAAGAAAATACAAGTCTCTTAACTTAATGGGCCCTCCTGCCTCCTTTTTCATTGCTCCACTCACTCATTCTTGCCGAGCGCTCTTGTAGGGAGGCAAGTGCCATTTTCTTCAAGGCAATAATAATACACAAAGGCAGAAAGGGCCATGCTGTGTCCATCAGTAGCTTCCTAACCTTCCATGCCCCAAACCAGTTTTAGTATGATAAACCTAGGATTCAAACAAACAAACATTGATGGAAAATCTCCATGTTTCTTCATCAGAGTGACACATTCATGTTTCTGTTCGCTCACCAGATCTAAAAGTGGGTATTGATAAATATTTCACATGGCGTGCATTAAACTGCACAATAATAATAATAATAATAATAATTGGATTGGATTGGATTGGATTTGCCTTTATTAGTCTCACAGTGGAGACATTTACATTTCACAGCAGCAAAGTGATGAAAGGAATGAAAGTAGAAAAACAAAATACATGAGCTGCTGCAAAGGCAGCCACTCTCGCGGCGCCGTCTTGAAGTCAAAAGAACAAAAAAAAAACTAAATAACAAATAATATGACAGCATAGAGACAATATGACAAATCAAAGACACAGAGAGACATTAATTCTTCAGGACTTGCTGTACCCTCTTTGTGATGACATGAAGCAGTTCTAGATGAAAGAGGAGAGGATGAAAGCGTCTTTCCACCAGTGGATCAGGGACATCATGGTGGAATGTGCACGTCGACTACAAGCTAAATGTTGAAAGCAAACACGCAGCTGTAGCATCCATTGACGAAGAGATCACATCTCATGTTCCACATAAATCTGCTTCAATTCCAAGCCGCAACAGTTCCACATACGCATCGGCGCTCTGCGCAGATGCTCCTTTCTTCTTACCGCGGGTTCCTCAAGCCATGCATCCATCCAGCCGCTGACTGTCGAACAGCACTGACCTTTCCACTAAACAAAGCAGGACTGTGAAGATGCTGCCCATTACAGGCGCAAAAAAGCACAACGGCCCCTTTGGTGTCCAGCGATGGCAGTCGAATGGCTCCGACATTCCTCCCATTCAAAAACAGTACTGGCATATTCAGAATCAGAATCAGAATACCTTTATTCGTCCCGCAATGGGGAAATTTGAATGAATTTTATTAATGCTGCCGAAAAGGCGCAACCGCTCAGCACAGTCTCCTCCTTGATGAATGTCGTGGTCAAAAATGCTGAAAAACAATCTGTATCCGTTCCACACGATGCACAACAACACAAAGTGACAAAAGAAAACACAAAACAAGACAAAAAAAAAGGCGCTTGTAAATTAAATTAAATGTATTATTATTATTACAAAAACAACCAAACAAAGCAAGGCTCGTGAGAGGCGCCATCTTGGACTAATAATAATAATAATGCAAAATATCGTACATTCATGGTATTAGTGCAAGCTGAAGAAAATGACAAATTCTCAAAAACATCGGAAATTTTTCTGACACCTTGACAGCCCATAAAAATAATTAAAATGCATTTTCATCAATATCTCATTAACGTGTTTGTGGTGATTGTCAAAGCCAGTCAGGAGACAAGTGGAAGAAAACTTCCATAAAAAAGGGTGCTCCTTTAAACTGCTCTTTAAAAAAGGGATGTAATGACACCCATGTTGTGTTTAGACTTGTCTTGTCATGTCATGTCATGTCATGGCATGTTGTTATTACCCGTAAAATGGTTTTTGAATGGCTTTTACAGACATGTGGTGATAATCGAAGACATTACAGGGATGCTATATATTGCCGGAAGCTTACACAGGTGCATTAATGGGCACTGTTATACCTGGTGTTACACTAAACAGGCATTCAAGAGGGAATCACTGTGCTTTCAGTAGGAGCTTTTTTTATCATTATAAAAGACCTTCTCTCTGTTCTAATTTTACCAGTGACCAGAGGCGAGAGCATAATCTGCATGGCAGTGTCACAATTTGCAAGGTGGTGGTGGACCCCAAAAAAGCAGGCAGGAGGGAGGAGCAGGGTGTATTTGACAAATTGTATTAAATAAATTCAGCAGCAACAAAATCTCAAATAACAAAGTCATCAGAATGGAAAGGTCCAAAGTAGCAAACAAAACAACGAGTAAAACATGGCAAGATGAAACAAACCTGACAGGGTGAAGCAACCAATAACCAGACACTGAATGGTTGTGCTTGGAGTCCTTTTAACTGCCACTGATTAAAACAACCAAGCTGCAGGCAGGGCACGACAGTACCGCCCGTCGCAAACCGAAACGCGATAGGTAGTGCAAGAAAATGGAGGCCCTTCAGAACATACTGAAATAATTGGGGGCAGGGGGAGGACATTAATGGAATACCGTGGTACCGCTACGTCCGAACGTCCCTTCGTACAAAATTGTCAAAATATAACATGTCTCAACGGTAAAATATTGCTTCCTTTTACAAAAGTAAATCCATGCAAGACAAGAATGGAAAAAATACAATCTGTCCTGCCTCTCACAGCTCTCAGTTCCCTGAACGCAACTTACTTTCAGCTGCCATTGGCTATCACTAAGCATTTTTCTGGCATCCCATTGGCTAAGATGGACTTCTACCCTATGTGTCACTGTGTGGAGATTAATAGATGTGTCTATGCAGTGTCCTCGTCATTTTCCCCTCAGGCCATGACAGTTCCAACAGTTTCACGTAAATATGAATCACAGTGCGGCTACTGTTACTAAGCTGATGATTTGCTGGGACATTTTCAAAGGATTGTTCAAAGCCGACAAACGCAAATGTTCTTGGTTCATTTCTTTACAAAATGCCAAGCAAAAACCACTTCTGAGAGACACATGGACTGAAGCGGGCAAAAAATATACAGATGAGGACATAGAAAAGTTCAATGGCCTTTATTTTATTTTACACTTGTTTTTGTTTTTGACATTATGCACAACTCTTATTTACTGTGCAATGATGTAATTGTAACATGCATTTGTTCCATATTTTGATGCATTTTTATGCTTTAGGAAACATTTTCTTAGAAATGTGATGGGCTTTGTGACAAATTATGCAATCATATTGAAAACACATTTCAATTTAAAAAAAAGTGCAATTAAGAAATTTCTTCCAGAACCAATTACTTTTAAGTAGAGGTAGTAATGTAACAGAGGAGATGTATGCTCATCAGCCAGTTTCATCTCAAAAACATCTTGCTCCCCTGTACCATGAGATAGAATAAATTGTAAACGTCCATTGGGAACAGTCTGAATTAAGATGATGAGAGTAAGAAAAGGATTGGGAACCAAGGGTCAAATTTTAGTTCATCTTCCAACCACCACCAATCCTTTCTTTTTTTTTTACCGAAACCTGCCAAGAACAACAGAGGATGATGTTTGCATCCCTGGAGATGGCCTGGAATGGTCTCCAACTTGAAAGAAATGGACTCCAATTAAGTGTCATTGATGATACGATGTCATGTTGCTTCGTGTGTGAACGCGGTTGTGAGAATGCCACCAAGGTCACTGTAATACACCACAAAAGAAAAATGTCTGACAACTTGTAAAGAGCATGAAAGGAGGACACGATCTCCACTGACCCACAGAGCTGAATATTCAAAATGAAATCAGTGACATATTTGTTCAAGCCTTCTCATTTCTTTTGGCATTTCTCTTGTGAATATAGATTAGATTTACTGAGGGGGGCGGTGATCGGGGTTGCAGTGAGGAAAAGGTGCTTTATTCTTAGATGGACCTCATGCAATTTTGAGCAGGGACCAGAGATTGCACAATCAAAAAAAAAAAAAAAATAGACGGAACCTATTTGCACCTTGATGCAGGAAAAGCTTTATCATTCCTAAGGAATCATTGATTAATTGATGATTTTATTTTTGCAGCAGAAGTAGTGCACTTTCACTTGCTTTCCTTCATAGCAGGAACTCATGTCAAGCCTGACTTTGAAAGTTGAACATCTTCCCTAATGACTGACATCTTTTCCAAATTGCTCATTTTCCAAGGGGAAATTATCAGATTATATTATTAGTGAAATGAATGAACGTAATCTCGGCTCCCATTATCTGAATCGCAGAAGCTTTATTGACTCTTAAAGGACAGCCGACACCGCTTTTATGTTTCCTAACTGACATCAGAAAAAAAAATTTATATCATCTAAAATACCCAAAACACGCAGGCTGATATTTTTAGTCAAATGTTAAACCAATAAAAATTGCCAATAAAAGTGATTTAAAGTGTCTAAAAACGACTTCAAATTGAAACCGGAAATGACCAGTTTCAGAAGGTCCCGCCCCCTTATTCGTGGTGTCACACCAAGACGTCTTGCCTTGCTCGAGAATCAAAACAATGGCTTCAGATTCGGAGAAGATGTTTTCTTGTTACTCATCCAGTTATGAATATGATTCAAATAGTTCTGAAGAGGAAAGCATACATGTTTGCAATGGATTAAAGAATTTATTCCATGTCATTTTGAGTTATCTGGAGAGAAATGTTGCACCCAAAAAAGGCAGAAGATGGCGACAAAGCTCCGTGGAAATGGGCTGATTTTTTTTCTCGTGGGGATTTTTGTCAGTGAATATCAAAGTTTTCGGTGCAACACACAAGGATTCACCATCACGTTATTTATGTGTTTTCCTTCTAATTTTGCCATCAAGACGGATCAACACGAAGTTTTCAGACCAAACAAAGTACCGCAAAATACATTGACGTGATGAAAGGACTGCAACAGTGTGTCCTTTCTCGGTTAGGGGCATTCCTTCCGTGACGTGACGTCAGGACTCGTCACCAACTCAAAAGCAAGACTTCCGGAATATTCAGCGCGAATCTTAAAAGATAAAATATAGCTATATGCGGTGGAATCTTTGTAAAATATGCTCAGTAGAAGTCATTTGAAGCGATTTTACAAATTAGGGACGCAACTTGTCCGGAGGCGTCGGTTGTCCTTTAAGTGAATTTTTGGAGTCGAGCCTCATCATTTCCCTACTTAATTTTAAGCAGATTCTTTACTTACAGACAGTGTAGGTGTTTCACCTACACTGTCTGTAAGTAAAGAATCTGCTTAAAATTAGATATCAAGTAGACAGGATGAACTTAGTACAACATTTCTCTACTTGCCAATTTTTTTCACCTCTTTAAGACTCTGGGTTGCAGCTCAATGAGGACGAGATCTGATCAGTGCTGTCCCATTAATTTCTTACCTGTGTGCGGAAGGAAGTAGGAGGGTGACATGTATGATTTTTTTTTTTACACACCCAAAATGTTTATGCGTTTATAAGAATAGTTGCCTTGAAGCAAATATTTGTTTTCACCTGTTCGATATAATGTCGACATATTTCAACGCCGTTGCCGTCTGAGCTGTGCTGACAAATTCACATCCCTCACCTTTAATAGAGGCCGCATCAGCAAAATATTCCAGACAAGACCTTCTGGACTTGTGAGTGCAGCACAGACTTCATGTGCAATTTACATGTTAATATTTCATTGAAAGCTGCACAGCATCTTTATGAATGTGTGTATTGAGTGACTACGGATGAAAGCGAAACCTTAATTAGATGTTGCTGTGCCGAAATGTCCAAGGTTTGTTCATATCTGTGGCCATTACTTGAAAGGTGCTTATAAATAAAACATATTATTATTATTATTATTGTTATTATTATTATTGCGTCGCATATTTGCTGTCATTCAAAAATTAAAGATGTCATATTTCCCCATTTATTCTCACTTTCAAAGTAGGCCATTGTTATACAACATCGATAACAGTCACCTGCGCGCACGCACGCGTACACACACACACACACGCACGCACGCACACGCACACACACACACATTCTCTCTCTCTCTCTCTCTCTCTCTCTCTCTCTCTCTCTCTCTCTCTCTCTCTCTCTCTCCAGGTCACAATCCGCGCCTTCTCCCCTTGGCTTGTCCCCATTTATCCAGTCTGTAATGGGAAGTGCTGACTGGTTTAGGACATGCTTAAGAGCCCCATCACATCTCTGAGTTGAAAATATAACCTTGTTCATTCAAAGATTTGCATCCAGTGTTGAAAGACGACAAAGATGACTAAATTAAACCTTCCGCATCTGATACGTTAATGTCAATGTCATAATCCCATTATTCGAGGTTTTCATCATCATGTGGCTCAGATATCTGCTCTCGTGTGAACTAATGCCTTATTGGAATGCTATTTGATGAAAAACACACGCTCGTATTGTGATCAAGGTCTGTGGTAGAACATGGAGGTCAATAGTAGCGCTGGATGCACTTCAATCTGTTTGCCTCCTCTTTGCCTCCTTTCTTTATTAGCTGTGTGCTGCTGCATTAGGATTTCCCCGCGGGAGGAGGGAAAGAAATTAAAAATGGGTAGAGTCAGTGGACCTGACCGACATTCATATTTATTGTGCCTTCCTGGACTCAAACTCCAGTGCTCTGTGTGTGGCTGTGTGTGTGTGTGTTTGTTGCGTGTGTTTGTGTGTGCAAATATATGGTAAAAACTCTGAAGCCCCCGGGTCCATAGCTGCTGTAACCCTGACAGTTACTGAGGCCAGGTAATTACCTTAGGATGACAGGTCTGCAGGGCATTGTGTGTGTGTGTGCGTGCGTGTGTGTGTATATAAAAATGCATGTATGCAGGTTTCCTGTTTTCTATGTGCGCAGGATAGGCACACGTGTGTGTATTTTGGTGAGTTGTGAAAGATAAGAGGTAGCTGGCAAATCCCAGCTTTTCCTATACAGTTCAATCAGACAGCCTAAATTGACATGTGCAGAAGAGGACCTGCTCGCATATGCAGAGCACACAGCGAGGGGCCTCAGCTTGGCATTCCCAGACCAATTGCATCAAGGTAAGATCAGCACATATATCCTAGTTTGTGGGAAGGTATTTTTTTGTCATCACTCAAACAGTGCACATGAATGCATTGTCAGCTGTGCATGCTGTTTACATACATGCAGAGATTTGTTCTTGTGTGTGTGTGTGTGTGTGTGTGTGTGTGTGTGTGTCTGTGTGTGCATGTGTGTGTTTGCCCATGTTTAATTGAATGATACCAATTCATTCTTGTGTTTATTGTTTCCTTTGATGCGCATAATTAAATAGAAGAAAATAGTGTTACTGACTAGCCTAGATTAATGATCATTTCATGAACAGCCTCAAAAAGCAAGTCTCCACAGGCCATTTCTTTTTCCTCAATGCCGAAAGCTCAACTCATTCATCTGTTTTTTCCCTCCTTTTGTGGTTTGTTTCTAAACGTGTGTGTGTATGTGCGCGAGGACTCAAGGCAGAGGATTTAAGATTCTCAGTACTCGTCATGGCTCCACTGAGGTGGGATTTGTCCAAGTGTGTGGTCGAAATGACGCCTCCATCATAGCACATGACCACACTTTAATTCATTGTGGCTTTACGGAGGAGGAGAGGAAGAGGAGAGGACAGAACGGGCAAGGATGAAAGGCGGGCAGAAAAGATTATAAGCAGGATTTGGTGTGTGATGGAAATGAATTTTCAAGGTCATTCAGAATCAGAAAGGCAGACCTTTTGGAGTTGACATTTTTTGATATTCCTTTAGAGCTGCAACGGTGAATCAACAGCTAATTGATTATTAAATTATCGATGTTTATGTTGACACACAGGCCAACACATTTCAAATAAGTGGTACCAATAAACATTTGTACATTAACTTAAAATCTGCCCTAATATGTATGTATGGATGTATGGATGGATGGATGGATGGATGCATGTACAGTAAAACTAACAAGCACAATAAAAAAATATTTCTGTGAAATGCACATTTTATATTGGTTGGATCTGGTTATACAACTGTATCTATGTTGGGGCACGGTAGGTCCTACATTATTTACTTCAACAACCATAATAACATAATAATGGCTTTAATAATCTGGCTTGCATTGTACATTGACGCCGTCTGATTTAGACTGGACTTAGTACATCGTGTTGACTCTTCGTTTCTTGCCAAGGTAACAAGTCAATGGCAGTTTTTTCCTCTACTGACTTTACAGAGTTTTTGTGTCTGTGTTCTCGTTGCCGTAATGTTTAAGTGTGTGTGGATGCCACTGGCAGAACCGGAGCAATGAACGAGTAGGAAAGTAGCTCATCCCGAAAGTCATGTTTTATAGGAATGCATCAAGTAGCATTTTTCTGTCGCATAAAACACACCGTGATATTTACATTTTATAGATGATTTAAAGAGTCTTTCCAATAAAATGGAGATCCAAAAGTAGAGCACCTCCTTATGATCTAATTTGTCCTTCTTTTTTGTAAAGCATGATTATTAATTAGGGCTGGGTGATATGGCTTAAAATATATTACAGTTGTATCGATGACAAGGTTTCTTCAGCCGTCATCTGTACTTTTTGAAGGTGTCGGACGTTTCACCTCCTATCCAAGAGGCTTTGTCAGCGAACTAAAGTCTGACTGGTCGTATCAGCCCTATTTATATATCCCTAATGTCCGGACATGGTGGCGCCGGACATTAGGGATATATAAATAGGGCCGATACGACCAGTCAGACTTTAGTTCGCTGACGAAGCCTCTTGGATAGGAGGCGAAACGTCCGACACCTTCAAAAAGTACAGATGACGGCTGAAGAAACCTTGTCATCAATGGACCACTCCTGTACGACTGAGAGCTTACACAGACGTATCACAGTTGTAGTATTTCACATATGATATTGATAATTGACTTGCACATCCCCACACAATCTGTAGTAGAAAAAAGTCCTAATTAGGTTAAAGGTGTAGTACAATACAACTATCCGGAGGTCACAATACCATTCAAAATGTCTAGTAAAACTAGTATTTCCTGCAATCTGTAGCTCTTCTGTTGACATGCTGACACCTCTGACCATAAATTACATGGAGGGAGAATTTCTTATATATGCGTATTTGCTAGCATATGAAACGTTATGCTTTTGTTTTTTTTTCGTGTTCAATTATGGGGAAATTTTGTAAACATGTATTTACAGATTTGTCAAACAGAGATCACCGGAGAGAATGACGAGAGATTGATCTCGTAATATGTCCAAGTCATACATTTTATTTTTATTATTTTATGTTTATTATTTAAAATGTATTGAATGTTTGAGTCAAACAGACTGTAAACACAATTGAATGTCTTTGTTTTTACAATTTCCTTGATTAAATGTGATTATTTACTGGAATATAGATACAGCTTTTGTTACAAGGGGGCATCTCTGTTGGTCCTAAAATAGTGGGGATAAACTGTAGTTTAGCAATGACATAATGACACACTGATGATGAAGAATGGGTTGGCCTGCCGCTGGTCAATGACGAAAGACAGAGGAGCGCTGTCATTTCTTTTCAATATCGAAAATCTACCTGAATGAGATTTTAAGAATATTTACTCCATTTCCAGGAGTACCAGAGTCCACCCAGTACAGTATTGTCCTTCGCCTATCAGAGGAAGATGGGTGCGTTTTAGGTAGTGAAGCTTTAGACAGAGCCTGTTGTCTCCTCTATCACATCTTTCAGCCAATGTTTTACTGTAAACTAATAATACAGTACCTTGAACTGTGTCGTCATATGGCTCCTCTTTACCGGAGGGAGGCGGCTCTTACTTGGCTTGCTGCTTCAGTCGTCCTTATTGACTTTGGAAATTACTTTTGTATTCCATCGACTGTATAATCTTTTTTCTTATTTTTTTTTAATTCACCTTGGTGACTTTTCTTAAAAATCAATGTCGTCACTAAAAAGTAATTGCTATGGTTCAGGAATAATCTCTCCTATCTTTTACAAATGTAATGGAATAAAATTGCCGCGGTCAAAAAGTGAGCGAAAGAGATATACATAGAGAGAGAGAGACACACACACACACACACACACACACACACACACACACACACACACACACACACACACACAGAGTTAATGCATGTACATGAAAACAGCACAACAACACGTCAGAGCTTGCAATTGTGAAATGACAGCTTTGGGAGTTGTAGTGTTAACAAACGGCGCTCTTGCAGTGTTGACAGTTGCATTATTACATCAACTGAAAAAAAAGTGCGAGGAACACATTTTTGTGTCCTCTATCACGTCAAATTCATACCTGTGAATGTTAACAACCTCCTTCATCCGCTGCTTAACAAAGTGGAGTTACAATGTAAAGAACTTTCTGCATAGGCACACAGCAGTGAATGCTCCTCACTCAGCCTCATCAATTTCATACACACATACAAACAATCAGGAACAAAAGAGAATTCCTCAGAAGTGAACCTGATTTGAAATATCGGTGTCTGCCTTTACTGTGAGATGGCACACATCTGATGAGGTTTGTTCAGAAACAAGTCACGCCGCTCTGTGCATTTAGCCCGTTGTAAGTCCAGAGTTTGTTGCAGCTATATTTGAAGCTATTGACTCCAAGCACATTGTTCCATAAAATTGATCTTTTTCAACTGTGACTTCTCTCTCTCTCGGCACAGTGTGCCACGATCCAACATAGCAATCTTCCTGATTGCCTGCCTGTTGAAACCTTACAAAACTTATTGCTCTTGGCCACAACATCAATGTGCACTTTTCAAGCAGCTGTGCACTTATTTGGTATATGTGCAGAAATACCCCACGGGTGAGAATGTTTTTTCTGTACCTACTGACTGTTTGTATTCCACCTTTTTGTCCTCCGCTCACTCTGAAGAAAACAATTTTCAAGGGCTTTTTATGTGTAATCTTTTAAGCTACACCTCTACTCCATAATACCCCTCCTGGGCTTGCCACTGTGTGGCTACTTCTATTTTTTTACTTAAATATTTCATAATCACTATGATCTTGTTTCATGGGTTTAAAATTCTTTCATTCGACTGGGCCTCAACTGGATAAAACAGTAAGACTTTGTACTGAGATTTAAAAATGTGGCCTTACGATTGGAAAGGACTTCAGACATAGCAACGGTGGCAGGTGGCACGTTTAACAACACCAATAGTTGCATTTTATTCATCATACAAAACTTTAAAGCAGTCCCCGGAACACCAAACCAAGTTTTTTGAAAGTAGGTCCATGTCGAGCTTGATTGTGTTTGATTTTACTCGAACATGCTCACCATTTTTGTGAGGTGCATTGTTGCAGAGTTTTGCGGACAAAACGTCTTGTATTGACAGGATGGCGCGTCACGGCAGAAATGTCATTTGCAGTCGTGGACGTTATCACATTCATGCATTGTGATACCTGCGGTGGCAGGATATATTAGGCTTGGGAATTGGAGACTCCGCATGATTCAAATCTATTCAATTATGATTAAAATGGCTACAATTTGATTTGATTTATGTTCATAAATTGAAGCATATTTCTTTCTTTGAGCTTGTTGTTATACCTGCTAACCGTGTGACATCTATCAATTGAACTTTTTTTTTTAAACAAAATGCAAGAAGTATGAGTTGTAGTGTAACATAATGTCAAGAAATGCGTGTCAAGTATTCAAAGGCATCATCTTGTCATTATTCCTGCATCTGTCACGCGCAAGAAGACATATGGAAGTGTAAATGCTTTTCATTTCAGGTCAAAATGTTAATGCTTTTAAATATCCCCAACCTTCCGCCACCGCCGTGACACAGCCAAACAGCATCGTCCTGCTTCATTCTACTCTTGAATGAAAACAGCTCCAGAATACATCCATTGTTGCTGTCAACGAGGTCATTGGGATCATTATCATCCTTGATGACTTGTGACAAATAATGCAGATAGTGATAATATTGTAGGTCGCATTACAAATGCCCCCTGTACTGCAGAATGACTCACCCCCCTCCATCCCGTGCTAAGTATATATGGGAGCTGTGCGAAAAAGGAAAATTGAAAACCCTTTCTCTTTATTTTGACAGAAAAGAGGGGCTCTAATCCAGATTGAGAGTATCTCCCCCCCAGCCTCCCTCCTCGCTCACTGCTATTTCCCCAGAAAGATTACTGAGCTTTGAAGCACCCGACATTCAAAATGAGGGCTGCTGTGGTGGATGGAGGGGAAATTCTGCGAGGAAGATGAGAATTGTTGCTGCAGTGTGTTGGGGGCTGAGAGGGTGATGTCACATAGGGACTACCACAACGAATAGTTCTGGCAGCACAGGTGCGGTGGCCTTTTCAAAACGTTATTAATAATTATTTGTGACTTTGGTCAAACCCATCCTTTGCTGTCTGTCTCTTGCTCCACTTCTGTATTACAAATCACTCAGACATATTAACATTCTTTTTCTTTCTATTTTCATGCTGGATTACACCCACACACTCGCATCGAATCAGTCACATCCTCTCTATTTTTCTCTTCCCCCTGGAGATCACCACTTTCTCTTTGTGAAATGCTTTACGCCAAATGTGATGAAAATCTGCTTTTTTATGATGCCTAAATGTGTTTTTGCTGGTCTGCTTATGCTTCTGATTGTGATGAGTTGGGATGAATGAATTCAGGAGCAGATTGAATTACAATATAGATTCAAATCACACACACAAAACTATCAAAATTCATCTTCAGGTCTATATTCACGATGTATATTAACATTATATTTATTTTTACAGGCACCTTATAAAACGGCATCACAAAAAATCCATCTTCTTACTTTCCCTCTTTATTTGTCTATGACCCATTCATCTAACGCCCATACCAAGGCCTTCCCTCCAGAATGAAGTGTACCTCCCAGGCGTGAGAATACCCACAAAGCAACACATTGTTAATCTTATTGGCTACGGACGAATCCTTACCATTCTGCAGTATGTGTCACTACTGAGAAAGAAGCCCGAACAAGACGTGGCTAAATGCTTAACTGCTGCTGAAACTTGTCAGATATGAATGAGTGGAAGGACGCAGAAGCTTCGTGCCAGTTTGTTGCTGTGCACTATTGAAAGGAGCATGGCTCTTTTGCTTATAGACAAGTGTCGGTGTGCCGACAATATTTGAGCAATATTCTGATTGGTTTGAAGGGACCAATCCTCTCCCCCGGTATAGTTAAATTAGTAGAGTTTATGGAATCATTTCCAGTTAATACTTGCAAAGCCAGCTCCTTAATCTGCCATGATTCCCTGTGCCGCATGGATTTACTCACTTAAAAATATCCTGATTGCTCTTCTATTGCATACATTAACTTTTACCCCAAACGCGGGGGTCTAATTTGTTTCCACTCCAATGGCATCACCGGTGCTGCGGGGCAGTGTTCAGGCTGTTCGGGCTGAAGAACAAGAAAACGGGGGTAAAGGGGAAGGAGGAACATTCAAGGCCCAGCATTTAATTCCCGCTTTGGAGATAAGTGAGAAAGTCAAGCTTAATGAGGTGACGAAGTGAGACGTGCGAGTCAGACGTGCAACAAGAGAGCCGGGGCGGGGCACGCGGAACAGGGCAAGGGAGAGGAAGAATGTGAAAAAGGTGAGTGGAAGATGCCATGAAAATTGGATATACTAACACATTTGTCCGCTACGA
Organism: Hippocampus bargibanti; assembly: GCF_051943395.1. Classification (NCBI taxonomy): domain Eukaryota; kingdom Metazoa; phylum Chordata; class Actinopteri; order Syngnathiformes; family Syngnathidae; genus Hippocampus; species Hippocampus bargibanti. The sequence goes on along the minus strand of NC_142738.1, from coordinate 21,991,140 downwards.
GGGTGTTAACTGTCCTGCGAATTTGAATGGTTTCAACTTTTCATTTTCCCATGCATACATATATATGCATATGCCAGTGGCAGTGACGTGCAGTCAGGGGAGGCAGGTGAGGCACAGCCTCACCTGCCATCATGGAAATATCAAATGACAAAATAAATTAAAGTTTATTTAGTGATTTGTACTTTAACGTTCTTTTCCATTTAACTTCACCATTTTTGGATTATTTTTCAAAATCGCTGAATTTTCACATTTACCGTTCAAATACTAAGTGGAGATGAGCAGTGAGGCAGCAGCCGGCTGAGCCTCACCATGTATTGCGCAATCACTATGCTAACTGCTGGCTTGCTCTGCAGTGAGACCGCATTGCTGTCCCACTGCATATCGCTATTAAAGTGTTAAAAAGCTTTTAGTGTATGAACTAAATTCCTACAGTTTAGCTGGTGTATATAATGTCCGATCAGTGGCGGACTGCCACGTTCGGATTAGCGACCAACGGGTAGCACTGTCATCCCTGCCTACTGCCTCGCAGGTGCTGGTCGTTCCCAATCAGTGACAGTTAAAAGGACTCCCGGCACGACCATTCGTTGTCGGGTCATTGTATGCAATTGTATGCATTGTGTATGCATTGTATGCTGTGCTTGTGTTTGCTTCACCTTGGCGGACTTTTACTCTTGGTTTTCTTTTGATACTTTGTATTTTTTCTGTTCAGATGATTTTGATGTTTTAGATTTTGTTTTTTTTATTTTTTTTAATACAATTTGTCAAACACAACCTCCTGCTCCCTCCTGCCTGCTTTTTGGGATCCACAACCGCCATCACCACCTTGCAAAACGTGACACATACATGCAAAATCGACTATGGTGTCCTGCATTGTTGTTTCTGTTTCACCGCACTGCCAGTATAGCATGATGGCAGTGTTTTTGTGTTCTGTGTTGTTTAATCTCGGCATGCTCATTCGTGCGACAATGATCACTTTTTCACTTTTGCCCACACATGCTACAGTACATGAATAATCTATAATTTGTTTAATTGAGTCAATAGTTTTTTTCATCTCACCAATTCTTTCCTTCTAAATGCCTGTAAAATGTCACCTTAATAAGGTGAATTGGGCAGAAAACGCCTTGTTTTTCCTTGTTTTGTTTTTTTCTGATGTCTCCTTTTCTAATGGTAAATGGATCACAGAAATCCCTGAATAATGTCAATAAATAAAAATAAACCAGTCAAATAAAAAGCAGTACCTGAACACGCCTTACTGTGCCATGTGACTGTGATTTTTCCTTGCACCTTTATTTTTCTTTATTGGACCATATTGTAATGTCGGTCATTTCTCGAATAAAACTTTAAATATAGTAAAGTCTCGTTTTATATATATATATATATATATATATATATATATATATGTAAAGTCTCGTTTTATATATATATATATTCTTGGGAATCATAAAAAATGTCGATATTAGCATACTATCGATATATCCGATCCTGTGGGGGATCTTTGATATGGCATGTCATTTTCTCATTGTGTTCATGGATTGCGTATCTAGCATGCTTTTGTACTGTAGTGAAGTGAAAAATAAATGTATGCATGAAATAAAAACGTCATTTATTATTTTTATAACGCACTCTTTCAATAGTGACTGAGTAGCACTCGACATTGTTGTATACACACGAGAGAAAATAGTGATTGCAAGCGATAAAGATATCTGAATACAACACAATTAAATACATGTATGGACAACGAAAACTGTAAAGTATTCTGCGGCACGTCGAACTATTTCGCGATGAAGGAGTTGCTTGTTGGATTGTCCCCCATAGCCACGATTGCCTTGTATGTTGTTCGTATATCACAATTCGTTTCCCCATGGTTGAAATTGGTGTCAAACAACTGTAGACTGTATAAGAAGACTACAGTATTGTGACGTTCTTATCCTTTTTGATCCAGGTCCGAAGTCCAATGCTTCGTATGCCGTCTTTATTTTATCCTTACTATTCAACCACGTTGATAAAGTATTTTGCGGCACATCGACTTCTTTTGCAATGGAGGATTTGCTCCGTGTTGGATTATCCTCAACAGCCACAATTGCCTTGTCCAGCATTTCGTTCAGGGGTCACAATTCTTTCGTTTCGCCATAGTTGAAAAGGCTAGAAAATGACATCTGCTACACTGCGCAAGACACGGAAGCTGGTCAAGTGACCATGTCACGTGACCAACGGTGCGACTGATACAGATTTCGATAATGGTGGTACTGTATAGAAACCCCTCAGCAAATATCGATTCACCTTAAACTGCTTTTGTATCGATATCAATATTGATTGTATCGAAAAAAGGCACCGTAGTAACCGGATTATCGTAATAACCATGTATCGTACTAAACTGAACTTCTTCTTCTTTCGGCTTTTCCCCTCAGGGGTCGCCACAGCGAATCAATGTCCTCCATCTATCCCGGTTTTGTGCATCCTCTTCTCTCACACCAGCTACCTTCATGTCCTCTTTGACCACATCCATAAACCTCCTCTTCGGTCTTCCTCTCAGTCTCCTGCCTAGCAGTTCAAGGCTCAGCATCCTTCTCCCGATATAGACACTCTCTCTCCTCTGGACATACTATCTCAGTCTGGCCTCTCTGACTTTGTCTCCAAAGCCTCTAATATGAGTTGTCCCTCTAATTAGTTAGTACTCATTCCTGATCCTATCCAACCTGATCACTCCCAAAGAAAACCTCAACATCTTCAGCTCTGCTACTTTTCTTCAGTGGCACTGTCTCCAGTCCAAACATCATGGCTGGTTTCACCACTGTTTTATACACTTTTCCTTTCATCCTTGCTGAACCCTTCTATCACACATCACACCTGACATTTTTCTCCAGCCGCTCCAGCCTGCCTGGACACGCTTCTTCACCTCTTTTCCACACTCTCCATTGCTCTGGACAGCTGACCCCAAGTACTTAAAATCATCCACCTTCTTTATCTCTTCTCTCTGTAGCATCACTCTTGCACTTGGATCCCTCTCATTCACACACATATATTCCGTCTTGCTGCGACTGATCTTCATTGCTCTCCTTTCCAGGGTATATCTCCACATCTCAAGTTTCTCCGCCACTTGTTCCCTGTTCTCACTACAGGTCACAATGTCATCTGCAAACATCATGTTCCAAGGAGATTCTTGTCTAACATCGTCTGTCAGCCTGTCCATCAACATAGCAAATAAGAAGGGGCTCAGAGCTGACCCCTGGTGGAGTCCCACCTCCACCTTGAATTCCTCAGTCATACCGACAGCACACCTCACAACTGTCTTACAGTCATGATACATGTCTTGCACTGCGCTGACATACTTTTCCGTCACTCCAGACTTCCTCATGCAATGCCACAGCTCTTCTCTGGGCACCCTGTCGTACGCTTTCTCCAGATCTACAAAGACACAATGCAATTCCTTCTGACCTTCTCTGTACTTCTCTATCAGCATTCTTAAAGCAAACACTGCATCGGTCGTACTCTTTTTTTTGGCATGAAGCCATACTGCTGCTCACAAATGTTCACTTCTGCTCTTAGTCTAGCTTCAACTACTCTTTCCCAGAGTTTCATTGTATGGCTCATCAACTCTATTCCTCTGTAGTTAGTACAATTCTGCACATCTCCTTTGTTCTTAAAAATGGCCACGAGTACACTTTGTCTCCATTCTTCAGGCATCTGTTCACCATCTAAGATCTTGTTGAATAACCCAGTCAGGAACAGCACCGCCACCTCTTCAAGACACTTCCATACCTCGATTGGTAAATCATCAGGCCCGAGTGCCTTTCCCCCCTTCATCCTCTTCAGCGCCCTCCTCACTTCATCCTTGCTAATGTTTGCTATGTCTTGGTCGACAACAGTCACATCTTCTACTCTTTGTTCCTTCTCATTTTCCTCATTCATCAATTCTTCAAAGTACTCTTTCCATCTTGCCATCACACTACTGGCACCTGTTAATACATTGCCATCTCTATCTTTAATCACCTGAACCTGCTGCAGGTCCTTACCATCTTTGTCTCTCTGTCTCGCCAGCCTGTAAAGATCAGTCTCACCTTCCTTGCTGCCACCTTTACTTGAACTGTGCGCTGCATCTCATTGTACTGCTGTCTACTCTCGTCCGTCCTCTCAGTGTCCCACTTCTTTGCTAACCTCTTTCTCTGTATACACTCCTGCACCTCCCCATTCCACCACCAAGTCTCCTTATCTACCTTTCTTCCACTCGATACACCAAGTACTTTTTCCGACCTGTGTCTCTGATTATGTTCTCTGTAGTTTGCCAGTCATCTGGAAGGACCTCTTGCCCACCCAGTGCTTGTCTTACCTCCTTCCTAAATGTCATGCAACACTCTTCCTTTTTCAACTTCCACCATTTTGTCCTCACTTCAGCCTTTGGTTTCTTCATCTTCCTCACTGCTAGCGTCATCCTACACACCACCAACCTATGCTGTCTGGCTACACTCTCACCAACCAGTACTTTGCAGTCACTGATTTCCTTTAGATGGCACCGTTGACACAAAATGTAGTCTACCTGTGTACTTCTGCCTCCATTCTTATAGGTCACCCTATGTTCCGGTCTCTTCTGAAAGAAAGTATTCACAATAGCCATTTCCATTCTCTTAGCAAAGTCAACCACCATCTGTCCTTCAGCGTTCCTCATCTGGAGTCCAAACCTGCCCATCACCTCCTCATCATCTTTGTTTCCTGCCCCAACATGTCCATTGAAGTCTCCACCAATTACATCCCTCTCACTTCCAGTACCAATGGCGGCCGTTGTTAACCCGGGCCTCGACCGATCCGGTATGGGATTCAGAGGTTTGATTCGCATATTTGTTTTGGCAATTTTTTTTACGTCGGATGCCCTTCCTGACACAACCCTCTGTATTTATCCGGGCTTGGGACCGGCACAATAAGACACTGGCTTGTGCCCCCTTGTGGCTACATTATCGTACTAAACTGAACTAATTATACATAAAAAAGACTAGAAATTTGCCGGGAAATGAAAATAGTATCGTAATAAGCAGTATTATCAATATAACCGATATCGATATAACGAGAATTTACTGTATTACCTGTATCATATCAAGGCAAACATTAAAATTAACAAATTCCAGGATGAGTCTAGTATTTCATATCTGTTATTATCAGTGATGTGTAGTCAGGGGAGGCAGGTGAGGCCGTGCCTCACTTGTCATCATGGAAATATCAAATGAAAAAATAAATTAAACAGTTATACAGTGCATTTATTTTGTGATTTGTACTTTAAAGTTCTTTTCTATTTAACTTCACCGTTTTTGGATTTTTTTTCAAAATCGCTGAATTTTCACATTTAGCGTTCAAATACTAAGTAGAGACGAGTGGTGAGGCAGCAGCCGGCTGAGCCTCACCATGGATTGCGCAATGACTATGCTAACTGTGCTGGCTTGCTCTGCAGTGAGACCGCATTGCTGTCCTTCTGCATATCGCTAATAACGTGGTCAAACACTTTTTGTCATGATCTGGTTGGCGACCAACGGGGGGCGCTGTTGGCCCCGCCTGCACCTGCACAGGTGCTGGTCGTCCCGATCAGATTGGTGACCAACGGATAGCGACGTCAGCCGTCGCCCTGCCGACAGCCTCGCAGGTGCTGGTCGTTATAATCACTGACACTTAAAAGGACACCCGGCACGACCATCCGGTGTCGGTTCATTGTTTGCTGCATGTTTGTTGCATGCTGTGCATGCGTTTGTTTAACCTTGACGGACTTTTACTTTTGGTCTTCTTTTGATACTTTGTATTTTTTCTGTTCAGATGATTTTGATGTTTTACATTTTGTTCCTGCTGACTTTATTTTAATACAATTTGTCAAACAACCTCCTGCTCCCTCCTGCCTGCGTTTTGGGATCCGCACCCGCCATCACCACCTTCCAAACCGTGACACTTTTAGTATATGAACTAAATTTCTTCAGTTTAGCTAGTGTATATAATGTAGTCACTTTACATTATAAACACTGTACTACAGTGTTTATTTTATTTTATTTTTATCAAAACTGTGTGCATAGGCGAGGCACACAGTTCTCTTGCCTCATGACAGGGGGCGCTGGTGATTACAGATTCTTCTTGCTCCTCCTTGGCTGCAGAATAATAGAATTAGTGAGGGCAAGCTACAGTAAACAGTTAGCAAGTTAAGTCCAGTCATTTTTTCGTGTTGCTTGGCCTTATTTTCAGAATGGAGGATTACATATCTAAATTGAAAGAAATAGAGACACTTTTAAAACTGAAGAAATATAAGGAAGGCTTCTACAAAGAAGTTATTGGTGCCTTTCTTCAGAAGGAGCGGCACATGGACTTCATTTCATGAACTTTAAGTAAATGTAACATGATAATTACATTTTTTATTTTTTTTCTATGCTATAGTTTATATAAAGAATGCTGACATGACATTTTAAACAAAACACGTTAACTGTTGCCAATCAAATGGTGAATAAAATACTCTGTAGAGTTCATGTTTTTTAAATCTGACTGTGGTGACATCAGGGCCTCACCAGCCATGAACCTCACCGCACGTCACTGGTTATTATAATTGATATTCCTGTCTATCGTAACCTCGAATCCTGCGCAGGTTACATTCTGGTTGAAAGAGGGTGAAAGGTCACTCAGTGAGATTAAGGAGCTCTCCTACTGCTTGTGGTTGCGAAAGTCGCCACGCGGACCTGTCCTTGGTGCTGAACGTAGCATGGCTGCTTTTTACTGTTCCCTGTATTGACAACATTCACGTTATGGCAAGGCGGCAATAAATCTTTCCTTTGTTAGACACTGCGTATTGATCTCTTCTATCCCCTCAGGGCTCTAATTCTATCTTCCCATCTTTGATTAATCTCCATTTTCCACCTCTTACTTTTTCATTTGGAGCAAAATGTCAGGCCCTATCGCCGTCTCTTTGCTGACTGCTTTGTGGAGGAGAGCGAGTGGTGGGGGGTTTGTTTTATGAACCCATTTCGGTAGTTTCAGGTCAGCTGTTGGTAAATGCCAGTGTCAGTGATTGTGGCATCAATAATACTGAGGCATATGACATAATATTTGCTTTTTTGTCACTTGTGGCATTATTTTAGAAAAAGATCTAATCATTTAGGGGGCTCCACACCATTTTATATCTCTTGAAACACATTCATCTGAATGAATTATTTCCCTTGCCTCTCTTGACACTGATAGTGTGTTACATTTACAGAGGATCAGGAAATGCTTAACAGGTGGAAAATAAGCTTGAGTGATTTCCCACCCGACTTTGTGTTTGTGTACTGTGTGCACACCTGCGATGAAGTTCCCTTGAGACGTGAATTGTGATGTGTGATGACACGTCTACGCGTGTGTGTGCGCATGTGTGTGTGTGCGTGCGTGTGTGTGTGTAGTTGTGGCTGTGATGGTAATCTGCCTATCACGCAAATACTAAGTCCTGCAGGGAAAATCCTGTTATTACTGGAGTTCTCCATAGGCCTATCCAGAATGTCTGGTTTCTATTTCCTTTTTCTTCACCTCTTCTTATCTGTGTAGGCAATAGCATCGTTTAAACTAACTGCACTCTTCTCATCCCTCTAAATTGCAGCGTTTCTCAAAACATGGATTTTTTTAAAACCAGCGTATTAACTCATTCACTGCCATTCCCGAATTTATTCAGGCTAGTGTTCAGCCGAAGAGGACGAAGAGGACAAAAAACAAAATTACGGTCAAGCAGAAGAAGGAGATCAGAAACACGAACGAGATGTGCGTTTGTGTGATTTAGCGTCCCAGTACCAATATGCTAAACCGACCATTGCTACGGTGAGGCTAAGGGTGGTTCTGTGTTGTCTAAGCAACGGTTTTAGGCAATAAAAGAGGTTGAAAAACTTCTGTTGATTGGGATTAACGAAAAGCAGATCGCAGGTGACAGTTTGAGTGAGGATATTATCACCGAGAAAGCACGGCAACTTCAAGAGGCAACTACATCAACGACCATCACAAGTATTCTAACACGTATGAGCAACTAAAAAGGGACCCTTCCAATAGATACAAGAAAGAAATGATTGACTGTCTCCAAAAGTTAGAGAAAGGAAAACATATAGACAAACAGATGTATTTTAGATTATACCCGGGAGAGGCCACGCCATGTATCTATGGCCTGCCAAAAATACAGAAAGAAGGGTTCCCCCTCAGACCCATTGTTTGTAGCATTGACTCCTCTACATACAATGTAGCCAAATATTTAAAAACTATTTTAGCTCCGTTGGTTGGTAACACAGAATATCACGTAGAGAACACCACAGGGTTTGTAGAGAGGATCAAAGACCTCATATTGGAACCTGAGGAAACTTTGGCATCATACGATGTGACTTCTCTCTTTACATCTGTCCCAACCCCAGCAGCAGTCTCAGTGGTGAGGACGAGGCTGCTGGCGGATGTTTCTCTGCATGAGAGAACCAAACTTAAACCGGATCACATCTGCCAATTATTAGAAATCTGCCTTAATACTACGTATTTTCAATTTCGGGAAAAAATTTATAAACAAATTCATGGTTGTGCTATGGGCTCACCAGTTTCACCCATAGTGGCTAATCTTTACATGGAAGAGATGGAGAAACAGGCCCTCACATCCTTCCCAGGGACAAAACCTAGACACTGGTTTAGATATGTGGACGATACTTTTGTCATAATTAAGAAACAAGAAATTCAATCCTTCACAGATCACCTCAACTCTGTAGACTTCAACATTAAATTTACTCGTGAGGACATTCAAGAGAACCAACTAGCCTTCTTGGATTGTAAAGTAATTATAAAAGAGGACAGAGCGCTAAAAACAGAAGTCTTTAGGAAGGCTACGCACACTGACCAATACTTACTTTTTGACTCTAACCACCCTTTAAAACATAAACTAGGAGTTATCAGAACCCTCCAGCATAGGGCTAAACTAATACCAACTAGCACTGAAGGTAGAGATAAGGAGGCTAAACATATCAGGAGAGCACTCACTAACTGTGGGTACCCTCAGTGGTCATTCAACAAATGTCAGAAAGAAAGAATAGGTAATGAAACCAAAAATTCTCAAGATACAAAAAGGAGAGGAGTAGCAGTACCGTACATTGCAGGAGTTTCTGAAAAACTACAAAGAGTCCTTTGGCAACATAAAATTCCTACTTATTTCAAACCGATAAACACGTTAAGGCAAAAATTTGTGCATCCAAAAGATAGGCTACCAAATGAAAAACAAAGTAATGTAGTTTATTCCATACATTGTAAGAATGAAAATTGTAAAGAGCAGTCCATTGGGGAGACTCAACAAATTCTCAAAAAAAGACTTTATCAACATCGCAGGGATAATATAAGTGGACCTCAATCGGCAATACATTTGCACCTAAAAGCTAGCAACCACTCATTTGATGACAATGAGGTTAAAATCTTAGCGAAAGAACATAGATGGTTTGAAAGGGGGGTAAAAGAAGCGATTCTTATAAAACAACAAAATCCTTCATTAAACCGGTCTGGTGGGGTGAGGTTCAATTTGGATCGTTCATACAATAGCCTGCTTAGGCAAAACAGGTTAGGCAACTTTCGTAATGCTGATGAGGGTCGTTATGCTGATGAGGTGATACCGGTGGGAGTGGGGGTAATAGGCCAGTCGGTAGTCAGGAATGTAGGAACAATCAGTGGGGCCACAGGGAGGGGTCCTCTGCCCCCCCCCCCAACCTGAGAGTAGGGACCTATCATAGCGGTGTCCGGCGCCACCATGTCTGGACATTAGGGATATATAAATGGGGCCGATACGACCAGTCAGACTTTAGTTCGCTGACGAAGCCTCTTGAATAGGAGGCGAAACGTCCGAAACCTTCACTTTTGTACAGATGACGGCTGAAGAAACCTTCTCATCGATGGACCACTCCTGTACGACTGAGAGCTTACACAGACGGACCATCACAAAGGTAAATAAAACGACTTTATTACACTGTAGTTTATTTCTTTAATGAAAAAATAGCACATTTATGATACATAAAATAATGTATATTTTGTGTAGTTTTAAAGGACAACCGACGTCACTTTTTTGTTTTTTAACTGACATCAGAAAAACGTTTTATAGCATCTAAAATACCCAAAAACACACAGTATGATATTTTTAGTCAAATGCAAAACACCAATAAAATTGACTTAATGTGTCCAAAATCTGCAAAAAAATGAGCTGCAAATTGGGCATTTTCAGAAAGTCCCGCCCCCAGTTCGTGACGTCACTCCAAGACGTCTTGCATTGCTAGTGAATCAAAACAATGGCTTCAGATTCAGAGAATATGCTTTCTTGTTACACATCCAGTTATGAATATGATTCAAATAGTTCTGAAGAGGAAAGCATACATGTTTGCAATCGATTAAAGAATTTATTTGTGCCATTTTGTTGAGGCAACATTGGGGGCAAATCTGTCGCCCAAAAAAGAGGCACAAAATGGCAACCTCCTGTGGCCACCTCCGTTTCCACAAGCTGATAAATTCTTTATATGGCGCTTCTGGCCTTCTGGCGGCTTTTGGGTGCAACACGAGGTCCCCAGACCAAACAAGTACAGCAAAATACATTGACGTGATGGAAGGACCGCTACAATGCGTCTTTTTTACGGTCGGGGGGGGGGGGGGTCCTTTAGTGACGTCACGTACGGACTCATCACCAACTCAAAAACAAGACTTCCTGAATATTCAGCGTGAGTCTTAAAACATAAAATATAGCTATATGCGGTGGAATCTTATTAAAATACGCTCAGTAGAAGTCATTTGAAGCCATTTTACAAATTATGGACACAACTTGTCCGGAGACGTCGGTTGTCCTTTAAGGCTTATTTAGTAGAAAATTATGTTTTATGGGGACCTGGAAACTGATTATTCTAATTTTTAATGGTTTCCTATGGGAAATTAATGTTTGGAAGACACACTTTTCGCCTTACATACACTTTCTGAGAACCAATTAAGTTCGTAAGCTGAGGTTTCACTCTAAATATAACTAATTACTTTGTCAAGGGAAAAGCCGAAAGGAAAAGAAGACTTTGATTTAGAAATGCTCCCAACATTGTTTCTTGCCTCTACACATACCTGCTGGTTAAAGATGCACTGGCACCTACACTTATGAGTTTCATTTGTGTCGTGAACAAGCTTGTAATTTAAGTGCAAAGAAGAAACCACAATCAATGGCTTTCACCCGTAGCCCCCTTTCACACATAGATCTATTCACACTGTGTACATCTCTACGTACACCCGTGGAGCGCAGAAGGGTGGTTGTCAATTGGACAACCCTCAGCTTGACTGGCTGTTCCAACCAGAACTCACTTACGATAACATGCTCTGTATAACCTTTAAACAGACACACCGCACTCACACACACACACACACACACACACACACACACACACACACACACACACACACACACACACACACACACACACACACACACACACACACACACACACACACACACACACACACACACTGCCTAAGGGCCGTCATTTATCTTCTGTTGTCCATTACTGTACATATACGGAGCAACCGAGAGAAACCGGAAGCCACAAATAAGAGGAAGTCAGTCATACGGCGATATAGTTTGTGGGTTGCTGCAAGTGAGAAAAAGTATGAGAGACAGAGGAGAGATCTCTGCAGTAGAGTTCCCTCCTTGAACCTCCCGTGTGTTGAAGTGAGTTGTCACAGACAGCAAGGCCCAGTGTTGCAAAGGCCAACATGCTCTCGGCATTTGCATTATCAGTTGTCCACTTGTATCTTCTTCACAGCTGTCAGGATTACACGCTACAGAGCAGACCCTGGCATTTCTGACTGTCCAGTTATCCCTGAATATGCACACGCACATTCACACATACGCACACTTTCTTGCAACTCCATAGAGATGATCTTCGGTGTTCTTTTGTTAAATGGTAAATGTTACGCGATATACAATTGGAGGCCCAACTATGCTTCCAAAACCAGATGCCTCTGAGTGACGCAGATCGAGGATTAGGACTGATGGTAAAAAAATTGTCCTTCTCAAACTGTTTCATTCTCTCAAGTGCTTTCACTTTTTGTGTCAGTGCATGTGGGAGTGAGGGCATATGAGCGAGTGAGTGATGAGACAAGCAGTTTTCAGTTGCTGTAAACCGCAGTCCGTCTTTGACAGAAGCACAATGCTGCAGCCACCACTGAGCTTTCCACCTTCATTGCTCCCCACTTGAAGCAGGCCTTCTTTCCGTCTCCTCCTTCACCAGCTCCCCTTAAGCCCAACAATCACTTGAACAGTCATAAAGATAGATTGCTCTGAAATCTGGATTTGCTCATTTTTTCCTGTTTTGCTTGCATTAAAGATTCAAGATGTGGCTCATCCCCTGTGGAGCCCAAACATTCTCGTCTTTGGGCTCCACAAGGGAATTATTTGGCATGTTTGTGTTGTAAAGCTTAATCACCATCAACATATGATCGCCTCAAATAATCAAAGTTAGGTCTCTGTCATGTTAAGTATTTTATCAGTGACATCTTCATAGTATAAGTAAGATAAAGCTAAAATCTTGTGACAGCTGGCCATTGCAGCAATTTCAGTTGGGGCTAAAAATATTATGTTTGTTTAGGAGCTTTGCAATCAATCCGTGTCAATTTCATATCATTCACATGGACGTTGGCCATAAAATTAGGGCCTACAATCTCTATTTGACTTCGTCTTAAGGTATTTTGTGAGTAGTAGCGATTTTGCGATTAGGATCTGAGGTTGTGCCCTTGGGGAGTCATGTTGGAAAAAAAAAAAACATTTTTCCCAAACTGTTTCCATAAAACTGGTGTGTCTGCATGTCCGAAATGTCCAGATAAAGATGCAGTGACCACAAATAGATAAAACAAAGAAATTAAATTAAGAAATTACATAATTAATTAATTAAAGCAATTCCATAGTTTTCATTGTAAGCAAGTAAGAATGCGCTAAAGTATATCACTAACCTATGCTAGTGCAGTTGTATAGACACAATTACCGTATTATTATTTTGTGTTTGTGTGCATGAAAAAAGATGGCAAAAAACTACACTGGCAATTAAATGTTGTATTTTGATGCGTAATGACCAGTGACGTGCGGTGAGGTTCATGGCTGGTAATAATCACAGTCAGATTTACAAACATTTACAAACATATGAACTCTACAGAGTCGCTTATTCACCATTGGATTGGCAACAGTTAACATGTTTTGTTTAAAATGCCATGTCAGCATTCTTTATATATACAAACTGTAGCATAGAAAAAAAAAACGTTATTATCGTGTTACCTTTACTTATAAATGAAGTCCATGCGCCGCTCCTTCTGAAGAAAGGCATCAATAACTTTTTTGTAGAACCCTTCCTTATCTTGCTTCAGTTTTAAAAGTCTCTCTATTTCTTTCAATTTAGATATGTAATCCCCCATTCTGAAAATAAGGCCAAGTAACACGAAAAAATGACTGGATGGTTGCACTTAACTTGCTAACTGTTTACTGTAGCTTGCTCTCACTAATTCTATTGTTCTGCACGAGGAGGCGCAAGAATCCTTGTAATCACCAGCGCCCCCTGTCATGAGGCAGGAGAACTTTGTGCCTCACCTAGGCACACAGTTTTGATAAAAATAAAATGAAATAAACACTGTAGTACATTGTTTATAATGTAAAGTGACTCTATATACACCAGCTAAACTGTATAAATTTAGTTCACATTCTAAAAGTGTTTGAACACTTTAATAGTGATATGCAGAGGGACAGCAATGCGGTCTCACTGCAGAGCAAGCCAGCACAGTTAGCACAACTGTTTAATTTATTTTTTCATTTGATATTTCCACGATGACAGGTGAGGCACAGCCTCGCCTGCCTTCCCTGACTGCGTGTCACTGGTAATGACATATTTTTATGGCACTATGTAAACTAGTTCAGTGCTAATCCATTCGTAACCAAACCGGTCTTGACATGAAACTAAACACTTCTACACTTTACTTCACTGACCCCAGCACCCACACTACTCCTCCAGGGGAACTACAAGGTGTTAACGTGACATCTGCCCGGGCTCTATATGGCACTGAGAACACACATACAATGACACCGGGGGAGGGTCGCAGATATCGATGGCGAAAGAACGCATTGGATTGTGGTTCTAGCACAGCGGGTTGCTCGCAGCAATGGATGGAAGGATATGTAAAGTTGATCGAATCTGATGGCTGACCTTTTTACCAAATAGCTACATGCCGAAAATATTTTCCATTGTGGGCTCATTTGTAAAAAAAGATACTGAACATTGTCTGATGTCACGAAAAGGTCACTGTGACATCTTTTCTACGAATAGTTTTAAATGTGGTGCTTCCGTTAAAAATACAAAAGTTAAGTAAAGTAGTTGAGTGGGCCACTCTAACTTTCAGTGAACTCCAGCATCTCTTTCCTCATCCACCCTTTTAGCCGGCGGCTTATTTTCTGTACCAGATGGTGCAGCCCGTCCCCGTTAACAGGCAGAGACTGGAAAGAAGTAAGAGTGAGGTTTAAATTTCAAGGGAAGGGAGACAATCTATTATTAATTGTGAGTAATAGCGGCCTTGTATGGCTGAATACATTATTTAGGTCACGTTCTTCTGAGAGCAGTTAAGCTGAAGTGGCACTTCACTTAATTGATCGGGACATAGTCACATTTACCGACTGACAAGTTAGAGCTTAAACGTATTTAGAACACAATAGACAAAATAAAAATCCAAACTGAGTTGTCATCCCACTGCAATGCAATTAAATTACTCACAAACCTCACATTCTATAAAGTTGAGATGTTGGGTAAAACGCTACATGAAATACAATACAGTGATGTGCAAAACACAAGATGTGTAAGGTTTCAACAGATCGGGTGATTACTGAGGACACTAATCATTGCAGTGTTGTAGATGTTATTCTTTCTCATTCTTCCTCGTACATTCTCGTACAGTTTTATATGTTCAACATTCTGTAGTACCCCTTTTTGTATTTTATAAATAGGCTCCAGCACCCCTCGCGACCCTAATGAAGAATAAGCGGTACGGAAAATGGATTGATGGATAATGTGACATTTCCAATGAGAGACAGGTTTGGACTGCAGGCAGCTCAGTTTTGGACTTGCACTCTTTTACTACAAAGCCATGTTGTTAGAACACATGATGAATGTTGCTTGGAATTGCCTTGCTGAAAAAGAAGAGGCGTCCATGAAAAAAAAAAAACATTTGGAGAGCTGCATATGTTGCTCCAAAACTTGTATCTCCCATTCAGCAATCCCTTGCTATACCTGCTCCTATCAGAAGTGCATCGTGAACATTGTTGACAACAGCGCGTTGCAAAGTTTAGAGTGAAAAGCACTTCTTGCCAGCCGTGGCTTGGCCACACCTGATCGAGGGCGCACTCTTCCTTTTGGCTTTGGTCAGCTAGGAGAGGTACAGGCTTCCCTTGAGGTCCTCATTCTGGATGGAAAATAAAATTATCACCTCAAATTTGCATCTCAATGATTTGAAGTTAATCCAAGTCCTCAAATTAACCTTCACCAATTTACCATATGTTAAAGTTGCCAGTTTTGACGGTCAGGCTATCCAAGTGTTTCATGCGATCATAGTCTAAATATAACTCATCTGTCAACTCTTAATTTAAGGTTTGTATACAGTAAAATAGCAATTCTCATAGCTTACACATTGAATCATTATAATATTATATATATTTTATGACTGTGGCAAAACATCTGTACGTGGAATTTGTCGCACAACCTTAAATTCAGATCTACAGTAGCTCAGTTTTTTTTGGTTTTATCTGCCGATGGATATTGGATAAAATGTGAAAATAATTCCAATCTCAACTCTTCAAGTCCACCACAATGGACATCATCCATTTTAAATTCCGAAGCAAATTGAGGAAGTGTAACAGCAATCATATACTGTACTGTAAATTGGCCAAACCCTGCCTATTATTGGGGTAAAGGATCATACAAATGTTATAGCCTCTCACCAATGTTTACATGTAACGTCCTCATGCGTCTCTTTAAATTTTCAGGAGGAAACAAGATTTTTATGCAATTTAGCACCCGGTTGAGGCATAAACAATCTCTCGTAGCTATTGTTTGATACAATCTGTTTACTGTCCATGTTGTGTGCTTTTAATACGTTTCACTGCAATGATTACATATGATATTGACAAGGCTATTACGCATGCAGTGTCAGTCTTCTTCCCTTCTCTTATGAAGCCATTGGAAAATCACCTTGTTACTGAGAATCTCATATAGAGTTTGCGGAGGGTGTTTACTGTTGCGTGAGTAGTCTTATATCAGCGGACTTCACACAGAGACACACTAAGCTTTGTGGAGCAAGAATGAGTTGTGAATGCTGCTTTGGGGAGGACGGTGTTTCTTGGATCCTCTCACTTTGCTGACAGGTGCCCTCATTGGAAAGAACTGTATCGCTGTGGATTTACATTGATCCTTATTAGACCGACGGGATATTCAACTCCCGGCAAGCGCATGCCTGACGTTTTACCATAGACCCCACACTTAGAGATGCATGCACACACACACACACACACACACACACACACACACACACACACACACACACACACACACACACACACACACACACACACACACACACACACACACACCCGTAGAATGCAACCATGCTTCAGTTTTAATCTAGGACACAGTCAGCAGGAGACATTTCTCTGTCTGCACCAATTTTGTCATTCAGTTTCACAACAAGCCAATGCTGTTTTTATCACATTTAGTTAACTGCCATCCATGCTTTTGAAAATTAATTATTTTTCTTGTTGCCATAATTTGTTTTTAATGAACCCTTTTGAAAAATAAAAAAATAAAAAAATAATTCCTTTTAAATGAAACTTCAACAATGATACATTCGACTGGAACTGGCATTCATTTTAATTTTATTCCCAGATTTTGTATTCTTTTAACTTAAAGAAGAATCATATCAGACACAAATTAGTTTTCTTGTAAAGCATGTCGCAGGTGCCCACAGTAGCAAGGCATCTCTTGTGGTTTTAAAATGTTGCGCAATGACTTTGCCAGACGGTATTCTCGGCTACAATTAGTGATGAACAGTTCATGACATTAACACTGGATATGTGCTCGCCCTAAAATGATGTTCAAATGAAACTGTATACATAATATAAATTTTGTGACTTTACTTTTGGATAATTACATAACTCGATTATGCATGATGTTATAAATGAATTGGATGGTTCATGTATGTTATAGGCGGCGAGGTACACCAGTGGTTAGTGTGTCAACCTCACAGTATAGACGTCTGTGTCGATGAAAAGGTTTCTTCAGCCGTCATCTCTACTTTTTTGAAGGTGTTGGACGTTTCGCTTCTTATCCAAGATGCTTCTTCAGCAAACTGAACAGTTCGCTGAAGAAGCATCTTGGATAAGAAGCGAAACTGAACAGTTCGCTGAAGAAGCATCTTGGATAAGAAGCGAAACGTCCGACACTCACAGTATAGAGGTTGTGGGTTCAATCCTGGTTCTGGCCTCCCTGTATATGGTTTGCATGTTGTCCCTGTGCTTGTGTGGGTTTTCTCCAAGTACTCCGGTTTCCTCCGGCATTCTAAAAGCTTGCATGGCAGGCTGATTGAACACTCTAAATTGTTCCTAGGTGTGCATGTGAGTGCAGATGGTTGTTTGTCTCTGTGTGCCCTGCGATTGACTGGCAACCGATTCAGGGTGTCCCAAACATACTAAGACAGCTGGGATAGGCTCAAGCAATCGCCATAACCCCGTGCGAGGATAAAGCTGATCAAAAAGATTGATGCATGGACAAATGAATGTTGAAATTGAAATCATGGAAATTGTTAGCAATTATGTCGCACAACACTTTTTTTTGGGGTAGGGGGGGGGGGCGATAATAATCTTCAAATGTTCAAGAATGTCGCAAATCAAAAGGTTCCGTTGCTGCAAAACTGGATTTAGAACAAAAGCACTGCTTTCGTTCCTAATTACGAAATTGATGGTATGGAGCCTCTGCGGTGTTCTCATGTGACAATATTAAATCAGAGCAATATGGAGGACCAGACTCCAAGATGGTCATTTCAGCAATGGCTTTCTTGAATGTGCCACTGCGAACTAATCTTTTGCTTTCATGGACAATGACTGTAAATTGTCCTTGAGAGTTTTGAAAGGCGCTTATAAATGAAATGTATTATTATTAATGGAACTGCAAGACACCCAGAATAGGTCGAGACTACTGGAGGAGAGTGTTAGGATGATACATATCAGTTTCTGAAAAGTGTTCTAGCATGTCAAGCCATCGATGTAAGACGATATGAAACCGCAGCAAGCGCGTGGGTCGCAAAGCAGGAGCATAGAGAGGTGAAGAAAGGGCAAGAGAAGAGATTTTAGTGCTTACTGTCAGTAGGAGCGCTGGGTGCAGGGAGCATCGCTCGACATAAATGTCAAGGACCCAGCACGTTATATGGCTCAATGGAGAACAAAGCAGTTGGTCTAAGGCTCATCGCTCTACTCTGCATTCTGCGACATTTGCCCCAGGTTTCTGTATCATTTAAGATATTCAGAGCAATTTAAAGGCAAATGAAACGCAATAACACAGACATTTAAATGCAAAGCCTAGCAAAGAAAGTGCCGTAGCCACACATCCTAAAACTGAGTCCTACATCCTATTGCATCTTAAAAATGTCCAAGCGGAATTATGGAAAAATCCATACGTTGCCGATTAAAGCAATGTTTTATGTGACTTGTGACTGTTTAATTTAAGTGTACGTTATCTGACATTTGTGTTAAATCAATCACGCAGTTGCTCTGCAACGTTTGATTGCTGCTTTTAGGTTGCTGTGCTGTGGTTGAGATGCTGTGATAGTCTGGTGGCATCAATCCGTCTCTCTGTCCCGCCATCCATCTGCCGCATTGACCTTTTCAAAGGTTAGCAGGGACATTTCTTTCTGGTTACTTACTTCTGAGCAATAAACCAGTTCATAGAAACCAAAATCATTTACATCAAATGGCTGAGATGTGAGCTTGTTGATAATTTAACCTTTTGACCTAACCAAGTTTGACTTTCAAAGCTCGCTTTCTAAACTAATAATCGGTACATTATTCAGCAGAAACCTGACTAAGTGCTTTAGAAACCAGTGAGGGCAAATGTTAGAGCTGTGTGAAACTTTTTTATGAGCTCAGTTTTCATTGACATTGCATGAGATGTATTACTTTAACATTTGTGATTGTTGTTTGGGGACACAGACTTGGACAGCAGTGGATTGAAATGGTCACACTATCATTTCCTGTTCTCAGTGAGAAATGAGGTGACCACATTTTGTAATGCATCCAAAATTTGAATGCAGCCATTTTAACTCAAACTCTGCACCAAAACATTTTATTTTCCCATCTAACTCAGTGGGAGGCATTGCTGGGTATCTCCCTGACACTTCATCACTGTTATTTTAAGTATGTTGCCCCTGGAGACCAGTGGCATGTAACTGCAGGTGGGTGTTGATGACGTTGAAGAACACAGTTTTAAGATCACATGCTGATGGCTCCTTTGTTTGACAACCCGAGCCACACACTCTGGAAATATTGCCCAATATAGCTGAAATATGATCTCAATATAACCACGGATGTCATAAGTCTTTTTTTTTTTCATTTCGTTCCCACCTGTTAACAGGCCTCGTTGTCCCACTTATTCGTGAGCTGTGTGTGTGTGTGTGTGTGTGTGTGTGTGTGTGTGTGTGTGTGTGTGTGCGTGTGCGTGTGCGTGTGCGTGTGCGTGTGCGTGTGTGTGTGTGTGTGTGTGTGTGTGCGTGCGTGTGTGTGTGTTACTAAGCAGAAGTCTCTTCTCAGACTCGTCATTGGTGGAGCTCCTCTTTGGCTGATGTTACATAAATGCCCCCTTCTCATCTGATCTTGATAAATTGGAGCACAACTTTTGCGGGGAAATCAGCAGTCGACATTTCAAGCGATGCAAATGATTAGTTTTGATCCACTGTTCCACATGTTTTTGTATTGTGTTAATGAAAGCAGCAAGTTAAGGGAGTAAGGAACTATAAGATAATCATTTGGATATAATTAATTTTATTTTCATATTTTATTCAGCTATCACACCTCCTTAGCTTGCAAAATGGGGCTGTGACCAAATTCCTCGTCTACTTTGTCTGCATCACAAGTACGACTCTTTCTTTGCCAACGTGTGTTGCTGTCAGGGACATGCACCACCCTTAAAAGCACAGAAGCCTTAAGGCATGAGGTGAAAGTCACATCCGACAGACAGCTCCTTCAAAGCACTTCATACTGGAGGAAAGACCCAACGAAATGGAGGTTGACAAATCCATCACTTCAACCACGCCCAATATATGGTATTCTCAAGACTTTGTGACTGGCCTAACCTGATGTCCATTGTTAGTTTACCGACTCCAAGTAGAGTTGACCTTATATAATTTTGAATGTGCACTAACATTTCACATTCTCAGTGTGTCTCAATTCCGTTTTTGTCTCAATTAGAGCCCTGTCTAACCCGTACCACTCCCTCTGTGCGTCAGACAACTCGTTCATTCTCCCCACCCCCCCTTCTTTTCCTTGTAGAAGCCTTTGAAGAATAATAGGTGTGCACTGCGAGAGCTATTGATTTGGTCTTGTCGTATTCAGGGGGGCGGAAAAAAGGGAGCTTCATTTTCTCCAAAACACAGAGCCACCCCCGCCCCAGCCCCTTTCAAAAAATGTGATGTAGAAAGCGCTTTCAAATCTATTTTGTGTCTGCTTTGCCTACACTTTATGTGCTTTTGCTTGTTTGTGTGATGTGCGTGTGTGTGTGTGTGTGTGTGTGTGTGCGTGTGTGTGTGTGTGTGCGCGCGTGCACGTGCACACATAAGGCAACAGTTTTTTGTTTGCTTAAACAGAATAATATTGTAATAAATATGACATGGTTGACAGTGAGCTGTAATCCAATGAACAGTCCAATTCCTGGTAGTGGGTAATAATAAGAACAATAATAATAATACAAATAAAAATAAAATATTAAGACAGTAGGATTATTGTTTTTTAAAGTGATACATGGACAGCCTACGATGACATACACTTATGAATGCTCATCACTGGATGCTCGAATGCACACACACACACACACACACACACACACACACACACACACACACACACACACACACACACACACACACACACACACACACACACACACACACACACACACACACACACACACACACACACACACACATAGTGACTTAATAAGTAAGTAAATGTGTGTCCTCACTGATTCAGCCTTTAGGTATTCCAGGACAATTTTGTTCAGTTTTTCTGCTTGGTATTTGCTTCAGGGAGGATCACATGCCATTAATAATCACTCACTGTTTGCCTCCAGTTCCACACAAATGCAAAATAGCACTGTGTTGTCCACCCCAGGCCCCCCTTCAAGCTGCTTATGACGCTTTGAGCCAAGTCTTACCGATTGGGACATGTGGCCAACTGCACAATCTGAAATATTTGTAGGCGTGAAAGTGAATATAGCTGGGAACTGAGGTCACAGATAAACCTTTTAAGCCATCTGGCAGTACAATGTAACCATTGTTTCAGGCACAGGAAACTCTTTGGCCATCTATTATTTTTCATTCTGTATCGATCCCAGCATCGACACTGAGCAAAACCCCGAAGAGGTCCTCTGACATCAAAATAAATTTTTAACTGTTTAGACATATCTATCGACTGTGCTGATGTGTTTTGATTTTTTTTTTTTCATTTCAATACCCATTTGCCTGCTGCTCACTTTCACTTCTTCTCCCTATGGGGGTTTTATGCTTGCCATTCATATCAGCATGTATAGCATTTATTGTTCATGAACACCTTCCACATTCACTGCTCTTTTTATTATGCATCTTTTCATGACCTGAAAATGGAAATATAAACATAGATGTATTTTTATTTTCCCTATTTACTGGATAGTCTTGATAGTTCATAAGAAGAAGTCCAAGATGGCGCCCGAGTAGGCAGCCTCAGCAAGTGCTCTCATGAGCCTTGCTTTTTTTGGTTGTTTTTGTCTTGTTTTGTGTTTTCTTTTGTCACTTTGTGTTGTTGTGCGTTGTCTGGAACGGATACGGATTGTTTTTCAGCATTTTTGACCACGACATTCATCAAGGAGGAGACTGTGCTGAGCGGTTGCGCCTTTTCGGCAGCATGAATATGCCGGTACTGTTTTTGAATGGGAGGAATGTCGGAGCCATTCGACTGCCATCGCTGGACACCAAAGGGGCCATTGTGCTTTTTTGCGCCTGTAATGGGCAGCATCTTCACAGCCCCGCTTTGTTTAGCGGAAAGGTCAGTGCCGTTGGACGGTCTGCGGCTGGATGGATGCATGGCTTGAGGAACCCGCAATAAGAAGAAAGGAGCGTCAGCGCAGAGCGCCGATGCGTATGTGGAACTTTTGCGGCTTGGAATTGAAGCAGATTTATGTGGAACAGGAGATGTGAGACAATCTCTTTTCGTCAATGGATGCTACAGCTGCGTGTTTGCTTTCAACATTTAGCTTGTAGTTGACATGCACATTCCACCATGATGTCCCTGATCCACTGGTGGAAAGACGCTTTGATCCTCTCCTCTTTCATCTAGAACTGTTTCATGTCATCACAAAGAGGGTACAGCAAGTCCTGAAGAATGAATGTCTCTCTGTGTCTTTGTTTTGTCATATTGTCTCTATGCTGTCATATTATTTGTTATTTAGTTTTTTTTTGTTCTTTTGACTTCAAGACGGCGCCGCGAGAGTGGCTGCCTTTCCAGCAGCTCATGTATTTTGTTTTTCTACTTTCATTCCTTTCATCACTTTGCTGCTGTGAAATGTAAATTTCTCCACTGTGAGACTAATAAAGGCATATCCAATACGTGGTGTTGCACGGGGTTATGATCCATTTTGCTCCTGGAAAACTGGTGTTTCCCCTTGAAAAAAGTAATACAAAAATAATAAAGGATGATTACATTGTATTTTATAATACACATAGTCATTACTGTTCTTCATCTGTTGCCACTAAACCTGAAGGGGAAAAATTTCCATGTTGACAATTCACCTCAACCCTGGTCCCAAATCCATGTGGCAAGTGGCAAGTGGCATTTAAAGAGAATACCAACACAGAACAAGAGAGCATTTCTAGGTCAAGAGAAACGAGAAGGTAGTTATAGTGCAAAACTCAATTAAAATGGAAAATTATAGTTTGCAGGCATTGTATGTTGAGTTGCAAACTCAACTACTGCACCCGCCAATTTGATGCTCTCAACCTCAAAATGAGTTTTATTGCCCTGTTTCTTCTTTGTATCCAATACTGTTTATTTTCCACACCATTTGCAATCATTGTCTTTACAAATAACTGACAGATGTTTAAGTGTGAAATGTGTTGTTTGTAATCCATCATGTGTGACCCCAATATGGTGTAAGCGTGCCAGACAGTCAATCCTATGCAGACATGAGCACTACTTGTATGTAGATTTAACCTCAATCCAAAGTCCCATTTGGATGCACTTGCTGTGCAACAACACCTAAAAAATACTGCAAGTCAGAATGAATGGCGAAGCAGAGGCTGTTTCAACCCTTAAGATGATGCTTTGTATTTTGCTGAGAACTTCCCCCTGTTTTATAAGCAGCAACTTTCAATGCTGCTCTGATTAAGTTGCATAAGCGAGACTTCTGCAGAGAGAACAAGGTGGAGAAATAGCAAACAAGGTGTTCTTCTAATCACATTGCTCTTGGAGGGAATCTTTCATCATTCCTTTGGTCAGCAGTTGAAAGGCCAGCAGACTATGTGGGAAGACAATGATGACAGTTCCATAAATGCAGTGTGTGTTCGTGTGATAACTTCGAACGTGAGTATTTGCTGGAAGGAACTAATCCGGTCCTCCTGTTCATTAAAAATGAGTCCTCCTCTGTGACGTTTCTGATAGTGACTCAGAGAATGAAACATTCCATACAAAATAAGAGCATTGATCATAAAAAAGTATCATAAAACCCTAACCTACACAATAAAGTTAAAAAGGGAAAAGATTTCATTAGAGTTAAAAAGCAATGATATCATTGTGTCTGTATATTTAATTAAGTTTTCTTTTAGCGTTATTGGGCATATGATTTGTATTTACGTGGTCTAGCACCATAGCACTTCAACATTCTTTTGACGTTAAACACTCCCTGTAGTCCGTTCTGTTGTAAACATTGATGCTCAGTCTCACGAGCCTGTTCTTTAGACATCTGGTTGTTATCGCTCAGGAGTGTATAATGCAACAGAAGGTTGTTTCACATCAGGAGAGCTGCAGACTCGGAATACACGGGATGTGTATTTCCAGGCCAATACTGGCGATCACGCAAGTCGAGGTTTCCTGAAGTAGCATTTCTCTGATCTAAAAGATGTCTTTTTTGTTTTCGCTTTAATGCTTCTAAGAATTTTTAATATGTTAATCAATGTAGTTTTATTGTCATGTGTTTTACTTCTTTTCATGCTTATATGACAATTGCTGAAGTTGGCATATTGCCTTTACAGTCAATTGTGATGGTAACTGTTTGAGTCTGGAGTAGATTCAAAGGTTTTCCATGGTGTATTAGAGCTGCTTTTAGGATTCCATAGTGTCTTGCTCATTGACATGTCTTTCGCATTTTGTTGTTGGCCTATTAAATCATTCAATTAAATGGATGGGTGGATCACTTAACATGTGCCTTTAAATGGCGCATGGACATATAATCTGCAGTCCCTCTGCTGTGATGTTGCAGTATTTCCTGATAATTATAAATGGTCAGCAGAAAAAAAGGATAGATCGAGTGCCTCTTAGACGAGATGTTGCACAAATGGACTTGGCCTTCGCTGCCTTGGATCTTTCACATTTAAGTTGCATTTACAGACATAGTACATGTAAGTAAGACTACTTGGGAAGTTCATATTTATTCAGACATGCAGTGAATGAGAAGGCAGCTTCCACTTTGAAAATCCTGGCGTGTAGAAGACCTGGCTCATCTGCAGCCTGAATAGCACCACACGCAGCAAAGAGTCAGCTTGCTGTCGAATGGTGACGGAAGCAACTTAGGGTCCATGATGAGACACAGCGGCATTTCCAAGCTGCGGTAAAAATGAGGACACAAGCGTGTTGGCCTTTGCAATATTCTCATGCAGGAAGAGACTTCTATGGTTCTGCTTTGATTAAGAATGGATGAATAGGGTTTGCCCGTCTATCCCTCTGTCTTTCTTTCATGCTTTTCGCAGAATTCAGACGCAGATGTATCAGAAAGGGAAACATTGAGAAGGTGATAAGAAACGATGATGTGCGAAAGCTGCTGAGCCGAAAGGTTGATGCAGGAAAAAATTAAAGCGACTGCCCTAACTAATTTTTCTTCATATTCAATTTCTAAGCCTTCTGATGATGATAATCAATTATCGATGCGTTGCTACACACACACACACACACACACACGCCCACACACATGCTCGGAAATGCGCACACACACAAAAACACACACAAACCTCCATTTTATTATTCTTCTCTTCACCAATCATCACACCACGCCTCACTGCTGTATTTGGGTCACTCCAACATGTTGCTGCTGTCTCTACCGGCAGATTCATTGTACTGTAATCTCCCTTCACCCCAAAAAAAAGAGTGGGAGGAAGTGGCGAAAGAATATGACCGAGAAGAAAGTGTTTTTTTTGTGTTGCAAGGGTAAAAACACATTTGTGACTACATCTTTTTCTGCACCATCAATTCATTCATATTCTTTACAGCTCGGAGTCAGAGAGTTGGAGCCAATATCACCACTATTTTTGGCCAAGAGGTGTGAGACATCCTGGACAGGTGGCCAGTCAATTACAGGCCACGAGCAGCCATTTATATCAATGGACAATTCCCGTTTCGCTGAATAAATTCACCACATACAAATGTATCCATTCTTTTAACAGACAGAGTTGAGTTCACTACTAAGTTTTCTCACAGTCTTACAGGGCTATCCGAACTGCTTATCCTGAAAAGCGTCACAAGCATTTTTGAGCCTATGCCAGCCTTTGCCTATGCCAGGCAGCAGGCGGGATATTCCCTGAACTGGTTGCCGGCCGATCGAGGGCATACATAGACTTCTCCCCAGACATGTAAACAGCTTCTTCCCCCAAGCCATTAACTCTTGAAACAGTAACCAAAATAGAACTGTATAGTGCCTCTTTGCAATTTTTTAATGATGATACTAGTGCAGCGTGTTCTACCGGAAACAAATTCCTTGTGTGTTCTACATACTTGGCAATAAAGATGATTCTGATTTTGACAAACGACCATTCACACTCAATCATACCCAGAGACAATTTGGGATGTCCAAAGAGCCTGTCATGCATATTTTTGGAATATGAGAGTACCTGGAGAAAACCCATGCAAGTCATGTCTTCCCAATTTGTTTCTCCAATGCTACACATGCCCATGGACTGATTACTCTTGTGACTTTTTTTATTCCTTTCTGTCAATAGGCCACGTGTCAGCTGGAGCAATCCCGCTTTCATAATCCAATAGACATCATATTCACCCATAGCAAGTGTAATGTTCTATTAGCCAAGCATGTGTACTGTTTTGGAATGTGGGAGGTCGTCTGAGCAACTGGAGAAAACCTACACACGCATGGAGAAGAATACGCAAACTATCTGCAACACCCTTTTGAGTTTGATGCAGACTCATCAAGCAAGTGTGCCTCACGTTGTCAAATACCAAAAATATTATCAGAGAGACGACATCTCGGGGCTTCTCCTCAAACAACTTCACCCATAAAGCAGTGCTCCAGCTAACCTCCCTGTGCACTGTCAGCAACACAGACGTCATCACAAAACTCCAGCGACACGATGTTAGACTTTGTCAAACTTAACTTTGTCAAAGCTGTTTCTTCTAATCGGGTCATGAGTCACAAAACGTTCAGTGAGGTTTGTGTGTCACTTTTCTCATGTGAGGTTTGTGTGCGTTCGTCGGAAAGAAACCAGTGTTTGCCTGAAGGCTCCTTCTCGCAGGTTTTACACATCAGTCCCATCGTGACTGATGACTCTTATCCCCCCACCTTCTCTCACCTCCCTTTCCTCCTTGCCTGTTCATGCTGCAAACGCACACCCACGCACACGCACCCACTCACACGCGCCCACGCGCAAACACACACACACACACACACACACACACACACACACACACACACACACACACACACACACACACACACACACACACACACACACACACACACACACACACACACACATATCACTATCCATTCCCCATCCTCCAACCCAGCAGCAGTAACAGCCGGGCTCTCTCTGCCCTGTATGATAATTTCCTCTCTTCAACATCCTCCCCTGCTGTATGTCTCACTCTTCTCGCCATTGGGGTGCATAAGGTGGGGGACTCTGCCTCACTGCTTTTCCTGCATCATTGCTATCTGGTGGCCACGATAATGACAACCAAAGAGCAGAGCAGAGGAACGGAGGTGTTGGAGGGAGGGAAGCGCAGTGCCTTCCACTGTGTCTGCCAATGACTGCATTAAAGTAACCCTCAAATGCTTCAAAGCGTCACATGGGCGACCTTTTTATTTATTTATTTTTAACCCTTACTCTGTTGTGCATTCAACCCTCTCGCCCACACAAACACAAGAACAGTTGTCAAAAGTACTCATACTCAGTACTTGACTGACTGCCGTGAGGCTATTGAATAGATGGACCTAAAAACCTGAACTCTGTTTATATTTATATTTTCTATATTTATACGTATGTATCTACTTTTTGTCTTTTCATTTATCCCTTTCATAATTTTGATGCTGTAAAATGGAAATGTGGCAATTGTGAGGTGAATAGGGTTTTGTTATCTTAAGTAGAAGTTATCTTAAGTAGAAGTACAGGTACATGTTTTGAAAAGGAGTGGTATTTATAGATGTACTGATGGAACTCTTACACTGAAAAGTAAACGGGAAGTACATTGCAAGACACTTAAATCAGTCTGTCACTCACTCAATATGATTTTTCTGTCACAAATGTATTTTGATATGTATGGGTGAAATGGTGGGTACGGATGGAAAAAGCTATCATAAAAATAAATATCCACAAAGAGTACAGATTGCGGCAAACTACTTCAGTGGCACCGAAGACGGACAACATAGGAAACTCTATTTGCTCGCTGACGTGCTGAACTACTACATTTTGGCTCCTTGTAAAATCAGATGCTTCCAGTTTTATCTGTGTGTGTGTTTGTGAATGTGTAGGTGTGTTTGCATCTGTGGGCGTATTCAAATTTATTTTGTGATGAACAACAAATGGGCAAAGTTTTTGTCCTTTCCCAGACGCTCTCAGAGCCCTGAGTGCCCATGCAGCATTCTCCTAATGCTACTTAACCTCTGTGACACTGAAGCGACTCCACCCCCGCCGAGCCATCCATTGCAGTATGCACAATCCGGCCCGTCCTCATCGGCACTTATTACGACTGATTGTCTCTGCTTCTGTATTTGCTCGCCAATCCACAATGAGAGAGCATCATTGTGCCGTAGGGTATTTGACCCATATTCCCATTTGACTGGCAAATATTCTTCTTCCCTGAACATAGATCCTGTACGTGTTGTGTTTTCAGCAAGGAATTTTCACAATGGCGAAATCGTGGTCTGCTTTGTTGCAAGAGATGCTTACAAACTGCTCATTCAACATCATACCCCACTCCGAATCAACTCTCTTTCGCCCATCCGTTAGATTTTAAGTAGTTGCAGCAGTTCGGGGAATGTTAAAATTAGCGCAGGATCAAATTATTAATTTCACTGGTCTGTTTGAGTATCAGCGCGTGTCTGTCTCATGTTCATTTTGCGTTTTCAGATTAGAGAGCAGGAAAAATGTCACGAGGAGTTGGAGTGGTGTGTTTGCGTCACAGCAGTGCTGGAGATATTTTTTTGAATTAGTGGCCATTCTTTTTTGGCTACTGTTGCAATTTGCAGCTGTTGTGTAATTTTATTGATGCAACATTAGACAGCTAAAGAACAGGAAAAACACAATGAGATGAATTAGGTCCACATCGGTTGCACTGTTGATTGTTTGTGTTTTCTCTCACATCATTTATTAAGTGATGGAAAGCTGCCGTATTTCGACCAGCCTGTTTTCTTTTCTCTTCCCTCTCAGTTTCTCTCCCACAGCAAACGGTTAGTGCAGCAGCTGCTTCATTCATTCCTACAGCTATTTAATTTCAGTAGCCACATTTCTTCGCAGATGGATTGTTTTTGAATTTGGGGATTTTAACACCTAAACATGGACTAAAAATATGGTTTATTTTGAGGAAGCCTCATCGTTGACATTATTAGATTTATTGTTGAAAATTTTATAAGTGCTGGCCATCTTCCGGAAAGGAGCAGGATTGGAAGAGATGTGGACAGCATACAGGCAAACCTCAATTGATTAAATATCGTTCGGACATGAGCCTCTCAGTTGTGCAGGGCCTCCCTGTTTGGAGTTTGCATGTTCTCCCCTGTGCTTGCATGGGTTTTTTTTTTCTGGGTAGTCCGGTTTCGGGCACTCCAAATTGTCCCTAGGTGTGATGGTCGTTTGTCTCTGTGTGCCCTGCATTTGGCCGGCAATCATTTTATGGTCCACCCATTCAGGGTGGACCTCACCTACTGCTTTGAAGTCAACTCCAGTAGCACCTCAGCCCTTTGTGGTAAAGCAGATTAGAAATTGAATAGATGGATGCATGGTGGATTCTTTGTCATACATTTCGCGTGCGTATGTGCGCGTGTGCGTGTGTGTTTATATGTTTATGTTTTAAATAATTGCCACCTTTCAGAAGAACATGTTAAACTCTTTTTTTCACTTTATGTCTGGATAAATGCAATGCACATATTTTGTCCCATTGTGTAGTCTTCTGATTTGACCTTAGCTTGTACTCTTTTCATCCCCTCGGCCGTTTCATTGGCTGACATGACTTTTGCTCAAACAGCATGGCAGTGTTGACAGAGCTGTGAGTTTGGACTGCTTGATGCAGCTTTCATTCAGCACATACACAGGATTGTGATCGCCTAGGTGTAAGGCTCTAAACGTGTGACCATTCCAATCCACTACGCCTGCCTCAAGGACTCAGTGCAGGTTGAGAAAAAGCCATCACTTCTAATGCAACAAAGAGTAGAAACCATGAAGGAAAATAATGTGCAATTTGTTTCCATAGTGTCAGTCTTGTAGCATATGACTGCACAGGGAATAATGAGGTGGATGGATGATCTGTTTGCTAAACATCATGTGAAACCGCTTGGATCACATCTGCTCTGTAACATTTTTAAGCACATCAACCACAGCACTGTTCGCCATTGATTTTTATCTTTTGCATTTTTTTTCTCTTGAGGCCGCCACCTACTTGTTTTCTTTATGTTCACATCAAAGCACTTTCTTACATCAGGTAGGAAATATACTGTTAAAAGTATTTTCCCCCCTGGTATATACTTCTGTTCCAAGGATGATCGAAACTCCCATTGCTATTGTCATCCGGAGTCCTCACTTGCGTTCGTGCTTGAATCAGTGCATGTGATATTGTTCAATGTTGTCAGGGTGTCTTGAGATACACATTGAAATGTTGACAAAATGTCTTTCAGAACGAGACTCCCACAATGCAAACAAGTTCTGTTGAGTATCTGTTCAATAGCCAGAATTCAGTCCAGTTCACATTGCATTTGCAAAGACAACTGTTTTCTTTTCAATTGTAAGTACAGTATGTATTATTCTTAATCAACCACAGTCATTTCATTTTACCTTTATGTACCATATTTTTCGGTGTATAAGGCACATTTGAGTATCAGGCACACCCCCAATGAATGGAGTATTTTCAAACTTTTCCACTCTATAAGGTGCACCGGACTACAATGAATGAAAAAAAAATTCCAAATATAATATAGAAATCTTTTTTTTTTTTTTTACAAATATAAGGCACACCACAGTATAATGGGCTACAGAAGAGGCTGGTGTTACGCACAACTTCTTCTATGGGGGAATATGGAGTCAGTCGGTGTGAGACCTTTTGTCGCTCAAGATTACTTCAGATATAAGGCACACCTGCGTATAAGGCTCAGGGTCATCTTTTGAAGAAAATGAAGGCATATGGGTGTGCCTTATGCACAGGAAAATACATTATTGAAAATGCCATTCCAAATTCTTCAATTGCCAACAATGAATACAATCGGTCTCTCATCTCATTTTCCGTACCGCTTATTCCTCATTAGGGTCGCGGGAATACAATCGGTGTGAAAGAATATATGTGACATTGTTTGAACGTGAGTGATTCTTGCTTTCTCTCGTCTCACTTCGTTGATGGCTTTGTAAACATTGTACCACTGGCTGCGATGCCAAAAGCAAGACTCACGTCACGTGTATTGTGTTTGTTCCCCGGACGAAAATATGTTTTTGTTGCAAACAATCGACAAAACAAAGCAGAAATGATTGAGCGTCAGTGCAAACATGGAGAGCCCAATAGAAGTCCGCCAAAGCAACTGTCAAATCTGTTTACATCAAACCCCAAGTTACGTTACAAGTATACAGTTTGACTTTGACAGTTGTGGCACCTCGCTTCATCCTATGACCCGTCAATACTGTAGACTCTCTCCGATGTTGCTGTACTACTGCTCCCACTTTGCATCACAGCATGCAAAAGAGCCAACTCCAAGGCCATTTAAGTTGTGTCCTCCATTGATAAGCTATGCTAGATGGCTTTAACATTCCCTGTGAACCGCTCTTGCACGCTTTGGACCGTATCGAGACGGCTTGATGCGTTCTCCACCAGCGTTCGCATTTGTCCAGCGTTACTCACCTCCCTGCCTTCTCATCTTGAAAGCACAAATTCCGGATCTTTAACTGAGTTTATGTTCACAGTTGTGTGCAACATTCCCACAGGTGGTGCTGTCTAATCAATTCATAAGGTTCATGGTCAAAGGTGACGGGTTTTGGACCAAGTCCATATGATTTTGATTTACAACACCCAATCTGTGTTCTGGGAAACAGCCAAAAACAGGATGGCAAGCCCTTCAGATGGTATCTGCTTGCTGCCAGACAGACACTTACTTTCACTGTGTCTTTAATGCACTGAGCGAAATATAGCTTGTTCAATTTATTTTGCGGTTTGGTTTAAGTTCAGAATCGGACCCAATATTTTCATCACTGTGGACTAAATTATGATTCACTGCCGGTTTGACATAATTGTGTCAAATTAGGTAATATACAGGAGTTGATGCATCATCGCTCTGTGACTTTTCGAAAAGGGCCCGTTTAATGTGAACTCTCTCAATTTTTCTAACATATTGTCTCCTACAAATGGAAGCAATCCTAAAAAAACTATAGAACACATTTAAACTTGCAAATAAACAACACAAATGACTGGTGAGTATAACAGCCAGTTTTACCAAATTTATGAAATATGAGTTTTTGCAATAGCTGCGACAGTCTCCTCCCCCCTGCATTAATAGGGAAGTGTTTTTATTCCATACCAAATAACCCAGTAGATTTTTTTCAGCTATGTATTTTTTTTGTTTAGTAATAATAAAGAATCAAAGTCTACATACCCCAAATATTCATTAAATATTAATTCAATATTCATTGAATAGAAAATATTCATTCAATATATAAAGTTGCGTAGGAATATTTTGACTCTTTATTGTAGGAGTGTATTGTATTTTATTGTATTGTAGTTTATTGTAGGCCACATGGTCAATTTCACAGTCAAAATATAAGTCAGCCGGTAAATTTAGTGAGATATGCACCCATCTTCTAAATACTGTATGGATTCCTTTCCAACAGTGTTTTTTGTGTGTGAAGATTGACATGTTCCTGAGAAATAAGGCTTTAAAACAACCATCTCCAACCTCCTTTGCCCCACGTACAATAGTTTGAGGGACCAGCCTTTAATTGCTATGATATGACCTCCATGAAAACCAAGGGATTTTCTAACCCTAATAATAAACACTATTCCTGGCACAAGGAACGTCGTATCTAGCCGCACCACTCTCTTGTCGCTATGGTAATGCTTAAAAGTGACTTCAAAATGAGATGCATAGTTTATGAAATACACGACTCACCATCATCGCATATTATACCGAATGGGCTTAGTGTGTGGGAGTCTCGTTGAGATAAATCTGTATTTTAATTAGGATACAGTTTATTAAATATTGCTTTCTTTTTCCGAAAAGTCATAGGCTCCTCTTCTGTCTCTCTCTCTTTCCCCATTCCCAAAGAAACTTTCCAAAAACCTTTGCTTTATTGCTCATTTCGCGAGCTACCGGATTTCATTTTAGCATTTACCTATCATGTAACCGAAAACCGCACCTTGACCTGCGTTCCTATACGGATGTAACAGAGAATCTGGTAAATGTTCAAAATAAAATCTATTTGATATAGTGATCAATAAAACAGAAGTAATGTAAGTTATTTATTCTTTCTGCCTGGTTACGTACATGGCCCGGGATTTCTATGGTTTAAAATAGGTATACTGTAAAGATTAGAGATACATCAAGGGACTGAGTTGCTTGCAAGCATGCTGACTTCCAAGTGTGTTTGCGTTCATGCATCTTATGTGTGTGTGGACTCATTTGCATTGGGCACCCCCATCGCCACCCAATGGATGTACATAGTTTTATTCAGTCAATTCAATCATTGATTTCAGCCTCCACTGTTTGTCACCCGCTTACTCAAGTCAAATTAGAAAGCACTCTTTATGGGATACACAATTCAATCGATTTGAATAGGGAAGCCACTCCCAAATCAACACAATAAATAGAATATATACAGGGAATGAAAGTCTTCATGGATTGTACAGATTTGCATGCAAATAAAAGGAAATTTCTCGCTTGGTAAATCATGAGTCATCCAGCATGTGGAGGTATAGGAGATGCTTGAGCCTGGTTGCTGTATTTTACACAAGTTTCTTTTTGGAATATATGTACTAGGTATGTTGATATAGAGACAGCAGTTAAAAGTATTGTATTGTGGAATTTGCTCCCAAAGGTTATTAAAGCTCCTTCTAACATATGATTTTATATTAGTGATTTTAACTGTCCCCTAACCATTTGTCTAGAGCAGCAAAATACGGTATATAAATCCATAACTGAAAGAATAACATTTAAGGTCATTACAGTCCTAGTACCTTTGAGTTGGTATGTGTTTAGCCTGAGTGATTGCATGTATTTTTCTGTGATAGATTCCGTATTATCTGGCTCATTTTTGTGGTCTGTTGACATTGAACTCAGTAAATGATTAACCAGTGGCGTGTCAGTATTTTTGTTGTAAATAAATGATATGGTTCAAACAGGCATGGGCAAACTACGGGCCGCGGGCCACATACGGCCCGTTAGGCTTTTTAATCCGGCCCGCCGAACCTGCCCAAATTATAGTAAAAACAGTGTCTGAAACTCATGACAAAAAGTTAGCGGACAACAGGGCAGATAACTGAAAAGTTGCCTGCCCCATTTTTCACAACTTGAAGCACAATGAGACAACTAATCACATTAAAAAACATTGTCACAAAGTATAAAGTTTTTTTAAATCAAGAATGTACCTACTACAAATGCTACCTTGCTTAATTTACGGTAAATGTGCATGGCTTCTTCTGGGCTGACGTTCTGTGCATCTATTTTGGAAAATGATATGCAATTGCACGACTTTATAACGCTTGCGAAAGTCCGGAAGAAAGCAGCAGGCTTCTGATTGGCTGCCGCGCCGAGTATGCAAATTTCACTGCAGGTAGCCTATGACTGTGTGCTCGGCGACGGTACACGTGTATTGTTTGCGCGTGAAGGCGAGGGCTTCAGTGGAGAGTTTGTTGAGCGCGCGGTCAGGACAAACCATCTATGAATTGGCAGAATTTAACACAAGTAGGTATTATTGAGCTTGAATATTTCGTTGTGGAATAATATGTTTTGAATGTTGAAAGTGATTCCATTTTTCAATAAATGTTGATTTCTTTAACTTTGCCCCTTCAATGAAAACTTATTAAAAACAGACGCAATCTTGATGAATCACAGTGCATATGTTATTTTAATCTATTTCCATTTCCTCCTCCAAGTATCTGCGAAATAGTATGTAAACGCCATATTCCTTGAGACAAATTTATTAACTGATCAGGGATATTTTTCACATT
Source organism: Hippocampus bargibanti (assembly GCF_051943395.1). Taxonomy (NCBI): domain Eukaryota; kingdom Metazoa; phylum Chordata; class Actinopteri; order Syngnathiformes; family Syngnathidae; genus Hippocampus; species Hippocampus bargibanti. The sequence goes on along the minus strand of NC_142738.1, from coordinate 21,956,024 downwards.
TGAAAGACAGTTAATAAATTGGGTTCTTACTGTGCTATGAGGTTTGTACACACTACATTTAAAGGACAACCGGCACCATTTTTTTGTGTTTCCCACTGACATCAGAAAAACGTTTTATAACATCTAAAATACCCAAAACAGGCAGGCTAATATTTTTAGTTAAATGAAAAACACCAATAAAAATGACTTCAAAATGAATCCGGAAATGGCCAGTTTCAGAAGGTCCCACCCCCTTGTTCGTGACGTCACGCCAAGACATCTTGCTTTGCTCGAGAATCAAAACAATGGCTTCAGATTCGGAGAAGATGTTTTCTTGTTACTCATCCAGTTGTGAATATGAGCATAAATGTTTGCAATTGATTCAAGGAGTCCTCCCATATCAATTCGAGCCGTCAATGACAGCAATGTAGCACCCATAAAATGCAGAAGATTGCGCCCAAACTCCGTTGGAAATGGGCTGATTTGTCAGCTGGGAATTTGTGTCAGCGAATATCAAATAGTTGTCTTGGTGCAACACACAACGATTCACCATGGCGTTATTTATGTGTTTTCCTTCTAATTTCGCCATCAACACGAAGTTTTCAGACCAAACAAAGTACCCAAAATGCATTGTGTGTCGCTTTCTCGGTCAGGGGCGGTCCAAACGTGATGTCACATGGGGATCGTCATCAACTCGAAAACAAGACTTCGTGAATATTCAGCGCAAGTCTTAGAACGTAAACTATAGCTATATGCTGTGGAATCTTTGTAAAATACGCTCAGTCAAAGTCATTTGAAGTGATTTTATAAATTATGAACATAACTTGTCCGGAGGCATCGGTTGTCCTTTAATGCTTTAGGTTTAGTATTTCCGGCCCAAACACTCCCTCCAAATGCTCCTGGCCCGGCCGCTCTGTCAAATTTTAGAACCCAATGCGGCCCGCGAGTCAAAAAGTTTGCCCACCCCTGGGTTAAACAGCTTCTCATAATAAGATAAGGAAACCTTTATTTGTCTCACACTGGAGCAATCCACAATCATGATCTGATCTGATTTTAATGCCTTACTATTCTTCAACCACATCACTGTGCTGTAAAATGTTATCTTGTGAATGAACACATTTTGAAATATATGTAATGTAACAATAAAACCAAACTCAATTGTTGCACTCTGCAGAGCACGAGACTCAAGATCTGACTGACAACACATTTTAGAGGGGCTGTTTGTTTCTTCCTGGTTAATGTAGAGTGAGCACATGGGCTACTTGTAGTTTTTCTTTTACTCATATATGGTTTAATAGATGCCAATGGTACTTCCATTTGTCTGCCCTTTAAAAGAAAATATTGGATCATCAAGGTCAGGTTTGCGGGCACACCACTACTAAGTACTTATGTCCAGGCAGACTTAAAAACAATTCAATGAGTGACGAATGAGTGAGCATGAGGTCATCAGACAAATATGTGCAGCATCCGCAGTGAAAATTCTCACCGTTATCAGAATCCCAACCAAAATCTTCCTTGCTCCATTGGCAACTTTTCACCAAAGGTTTGTATACTTGACCACAGCGACACGGCATCCCATCACCCATCCATTGCGCTTGTCCTCATGAGGGAAAGAAATGATTGACGCTCACGTTCACATCTTAGAATTATGTACAATTTTCAAATAATTGGGAGTGCATGTTCTTAGAACGTGATTGAAGCTATACCACTAGGAACAATCCCAAAAACGCACTTGGAGTATACACTCCAACATTGCATCCCGCATTTGAGTGTTTGTGGGTCATCGGTGCTTCCATGTGGTGTCACCAAGGCAATACTTGTCAAACAGCAACAGAGGCCTTCAACACAAAAGTATAAAAGTATAGTTCTATCTGCTATTTTATTATGTATCATTTTACTTATGGTTTTATTGTTATGTGCTTTGTTTTATTGTTTTTATTGTCAAGTGTCCTTGGGTGTTTTGAAAGGCGCTTGAAATAACATGTATTATTATTATTATTATTATTATTATTATTATTATTATTAAATAGATTAGTGAGTTGCAAATGTTAACCCTGACTTCAATGGGCAGTGTAAAAGTGTCTATGGAGACACTTGTTCTCACTCCTGCAATACGACGGTAAAAAGTTTCATGCATTGGTCTTTGGGAAGGTGCAAAGGTCCAATATCCCACAAATCCCTCCACCTCGTTCACAAAATCCCATCTCTGCCAATTACATCAGCTTTGGACCCTAATGGACCCTGTCAAACACACATAAACACACATTCTGCGACTGGACAATCAGCGAAATGGCAACCTAAATTTATCCTGGGAGCGACAAGACTGTGACCAAAGCAGGAGTGTCACTTCATAATATGAATCTAAATTACATAGGAGACACGTGTCATCGAGATGTAGCATGACTTGTTCCATGGGATTTCTTCATAGGCGTGCTCTATGGCTATGGTCTTCATGGAGATCTGTGTAACAAATGTAGTGTGGGCCAAAAAATATTCACTGTTGAAGCTCGACTGCAGACTGATTTTCTTTTCATTTTTTCACATCCCACATGCACATTTTTTAACTGATTTTTTTCTCTCCTTGTGGGGTTATGCAGATATAATTTTCTTTAATTATGAAAAACTCCCTCTACAGAAAACATTAAAACATCATTCAGAAGAAAAATGAAACAGGACTGAGTGTAGCATCACAAGGCACAAAAGGAGAGCAATCAGTTTAAGGCCATGAAGCATCATTTCAGCAAAGCCTGTAGGACGACTGACCGAAAAACTGAGAGGCCACTCTTGAGAGCAGCAAATGAGCTGGACAAGGTTAATACGACAATTAAACATTGGAAAGCTCAAACGGTAGTCAAACCGTGATGGAAATGGATCGTTAACAGTTTTTACGATGTGTGTTTGTGTTTAATCCGGACACAAAGCTGTATGCATGACCTTCACTCTTTATCAAGTATCACTTGATAACTGCCCATTAAAATGGAATTGAAATTTTACAGCTGAACATTTCACCTGATTTACATTTTGCACACTTATACACAAATAGGCTCATGTAACAAAATATTTCAAATGTAAAAGTAAGTTGGAATACTATTCAGTCTGTTGTGTTAAATATTGATACTTTTCAATACATTTGAGTTTCATCGTCAAAATAAAAAGGTAAGAGCAGATTACGCATAACATATTTAAGAACCAAAATGTTCAACAATAGGAAATGTGTCAAAATTAAATAATAAACCCATTTTGAAATGAATTCCCCCCCAAAAAAGGTAAAAAGAGAACAGACAAATGAATATTGCAATATATAATAATTAATTATAATAATAAATAATAATAATAATAGTAATAATTGATGTGGTACTGTTGGGGCCTTCAAGTGGAGCTCTCCAACTCTCTCTTGAGCGTTTCGCAGCCGAATGTGGGAGCAACAAATCGTACCCTTGCTATGTATGGGCCTTCTCTGCCTTTTCTGCTTGCTCTTAATTGCGAGCTGCATCAAAAATCAGTACCGCTCATATGCCACTGCACAAGGTGGTGCTGCATTGAACACGCCACCCTCAATCTGAACTTGCCCGAGTACCGTAAAATCCTTTCAAGGACCGCTGAAACAGCTTTAAGTACTGGGGCACAAACAACCAAAAACAATATAGCAGTCGATCACATATGTGGTATGAACAATACTGTACGTAGATTATCCTCCCAGATAATTAGAGATCCACATAGACTATGCGCTGTCATATCGGAACGTTTATACCAGTGGTTTTTCATAGTTGCTCATTTGCATTTAAATTGGTTGGGCATCATACACTGAACATTGTGTGAAGTGCTCATAAGGTTTCCACACTTGTTCTGTCAACTTGTGGTGCTCTTCACAGTTCACCAGGATGCACCTGAGCCAAATTGCCACCACTCAGTTTTTGTTGTTGTTATTCTGATCAGCCACCATGGAGGTTTCACAGCAGTTTTAAATCTCTGTGCGTGTGTGTGTGTGTGTGTGTGTTCGTGTGTGCGCGCGCATGTGAACGGGAATATTTGGGTGAGTGCGGAGAGCGAGTTTTTTATGAGATTTTATGCAGTAGACAAGTGCCAGCTGCTGACCTCTCTTCATGACAAGCAAGAAAAGCACGCAACAGAGGGATAATCAGAAGTTCGTAAAAAATCCTCAACGAATCAGGAACAGGACAAGAAGCTTGAATGAGGATGAAGTGCCACAATTTCTCCAGTTGCCTCAGATCTTACCCAAGCAGACATGGGGCAACCCACCTCAGAATTCAGTGTCTGCTGAGCTTCTGCCGTATTTCAATGGTCATATTGTGATATTGTTGCTTGCATTACAGAAATACTGTTTCCGTTTGTTCTTCAGTTCATTTCGAAAGTGATTTATTGAGGCCTTCTTGACTGGCTCCTTTGATAGAAATGAATCTACACATGATCAAAAAAGTCCCTTATCACACAGATTAATGCACGTATTGATTTGCCGTGTCCCACCCTTATGCTCAACCTTGAAGGGTTTTGATTTTGCTATACCAGCAGTGCATCGCTGAGTCATTGTGGTCAGATATTTCACAGAGCTGCTTGTTCCCTCCATTTTGGATTAGAGTGTGACGCTTGAGGCTGGGGTTGGATTAATCTCTCGAGATACAAGACTCATTTGGATTATGCTCCAGCACGACTCGCATAACCATGAAGCCTTCATGTGTCCACATTTCTTGTTCGGAACACAAATGGCCAGACACATACGGGCACGGCCCGTGCCGTCCTATGTATTTTCACACCATTGTTTCCTTTCCTTCTGCCTTTTTTCACTTGAATCCTTTTTGTGCACTGTTTTAGTTTGATATCATCTCTTTAGAAGTATAGAAGTGGAATAGAAATGGTAAAAAGCTCTCTTACTGTAATTAGCCGCGGAAGGGCGCTTCCAGGCAAAATCTTTATTCTTCTTGCCTCGGTACAGCAGTCCACGTTCTGGCAATGTTTCTCTAAATATTCAGTGGGTGAAGGAAAACTCATTTTTTAGGGCAAGCATAATCAAAGCTGGCCCCGTTTCACTCTGACGGAAACCAAACACTCGCCACTTGCAGTGCTTTCAACTGTCCTTTTTTTACCAGCTCCCAGAGGTACATTTAAACATATCAGAGTATAACTTATATGTACAGTTTCCTTCAAACCATTTTCAGAATGGCACTTCATGTAAAACATTCCCCTGACATGCAACAACTTTACGCAACGGGTCACTGTCAATGACACAAATCACAAACGGACAATTTAACATCTGCTTTTCACTTATTATTATCATGCTGAGTCAACAAGGGCCTTTTCGGTGTATGTTCTAATTCTCTTTCTTCCTGTGAGGGACTGAAACAGAAAGTTTTCAGAATGCGGAAAAATAAAACCTTTCCTCATGTTCACCGTGACAAGAGATTGGGGGTAAGGGGCTTTCACGGGAAGGTGTCACATCTTGCTGTGCAAGGTGGGGTGCAAGACCGAAATCTCTCACATGAAATCAGCATTTTTGAAAATAAAAAGAGGGAGAAGACAGCAACGTCTTCAAAGGCAAAATGTGAACCCATTAGGCATTATTCAGCTGTAAACAGCCCGCTTTTGTTTTGTAAATCTGCATGTGAGAGTGTGCGTTTGTGTGTGTTTGTGTGTGTGTGTCCAGTTTGAAAGGTGTGTGGATGCTGAGAGATGGATGCTCTGCAGGGCAGGAAGACAGGATTTCATTTACTGAGATTCCCACAAGGGAGCGACGAAGTGCGCATTCACTGCAGAAAAAAAGACATAAGTGTCCATGGTGACCAACGATAAAGATAGCATCATTGGACAACATATTTGTAAAAAAAAGAGCTTTCATTCCATTAAAAACATGTCTGCACACCCATGCACAATCCCCCCCTTAATTCTTGAAAACTTGAAAACTTAATTGTTGAAAGACTAATACAAAATGTTTTGCAGATTAAAAGCAAAATAAAACATTTGCTTGAATTAAGTTGAAGAACAAACAGTTCTTAACTCATTCACTGCCATTCATGAATTTATTTGGGAATTGAAAAGCATGACGTGGAGCGCCATTCCCAAATTTGTTCGGGTTTTGGTTTTTCTTGCATGGTGCCGATAAAGCGCTGGTCAGACCACTGGCAAAGTTTTTTTCCTCCCACGAGGGGGCAGCATTTACTTTTTTTTATATCCGCCCCCATTTCAAACTCAGATAACTCCAGACCCATATGACTTAGGAATGAACTCTTTTGAACTCTAATGTTTCTTACGCTGCATTGAATGTTTCTGTAGTCCTAAAAGTCAATATTCTGTGGGTCCTGCAATTTAAGTGAAAATGACAAAAACCGTGGCACTGGAGTGGACACATTTTTGCACATCACATGACAGTGAATTAGTTAAAGATTCAATGCAATTGTGATGTATTGGAAGAAAATAGTGGTGATCGAGTCAGGCGTACCTTTCATGCAAACAAAAAAAATGGGGGCAAAATACACATAATTCAGTGACTCTTTAGCTCACCGCTGGAGAAAGCAGAGGACCACAAATGATTCGTATCATTCTTAGAGAATTATTGCTGTAGCAGATTGCACATGCTGTGGTTGAGTGTTAAAATAAATCAGGCGGGATAATCTTTGCATATTCCTCTCCCACAACCCATCCGTTGCGATCTGAATGGTAATTTTGTGTTTGTCTGATATAATTTTGTTCATGTATCAGTTTCTATATCGCTGTACTGGCGCGGATCCATTTTTGCGTGTGCAAACCTTGACGTAATCAATGAACATGGTAAAGTGGCCAAACTCCAGATGAGTGAAGATGCATCAACAGTACCATTTGCTCAGGCCCATTTATTTAAGACATTTTCTATGTATTTTAATAGTTCACGGCCTCCTTCTTTTTTCAGACAAGACCATTTTCCTTTTTGAGGGGCCTGTTTCAATGAACTGTCTGACCAGTCAACATGCTTGTCATATTTAGTGATGATGGGTATTTTTCTCTGGTTCATGTCTCTTCACTGTGTTAGGTGGTGTTCTGGTGATGTTAAATCAGCAGGAATCAAAGTGATGAACAAAAAGATTATTTTAATCTTGGACAGCAGAGACATTGTGAGGTCGAAGCAGGAAGGCCATTGAGGGAAAAGCTTCTGCTCTCCCCCCACCCAAGATGTTATTTATACAGAGTGTGGGAATGATCATTTCAAAAGGGGCCTGTCAGCTACGAGATAGAAGGGTGAAATATGATATTAGACTGAAATAAGAAAGCTTGGGTAACAGTACACACTACAAATACGTAAGGTTATAAGTTAAACTACACACACGCATATTCACATACACACACACACACACACACACACACACACACACACACACACGCACACCCCCCCCCCCCCCCCACACACACACACATATATGTATATATTCATCACAGGGCACACAGAGACAAACAACCGTCCATGCACACTGTTAGATTCTTTAATCTTTGGCACGGCACAAAATGTGACTGCCCACCCTGAGGGGCGGGCAGGGGAAAAGAGCCAAGAGGGAAGAGAGAGGTGGGGCTTGTTGGGAGAGCTTTTAGAAAGACGGACATGGATGAGAAGGTTTCTTCAGCCGTCATCTGTACAAATTTGAAGGTTTCGGACGTTTCGCCTCCTATCCAAGAGGCTTCGTCAGCGAACTAAAGTCTGACTGGTCGTATCGGCCCTATTTATATATCCCTAATGTCCAGCCATGGCGGCGCCGGACACAGCTATGATAGGTCCCTACTCTCAGGTTGGGGGGAGCAGAGGACCCCTCCCTGTGGCCCCACTGATTGTTCCTACATTCCTGACTATCGAAGAAAGAAAGAATAGGTAATGAAACCAAAAATTCTCAAGATACAAAAAGGAGAGGAGTAGCAGTACCGTACCTTGCAGGAGTTTCTGAAAAACTACAAAGAGTCCTTTGGCAACATAAAATTACTACTTATTTCAAACCGATAAACACGTTAAGGCAAAAATTAGTGCATCCAAAAGATAGGCTACCAAATGAAAAACAAAGTAATGTAGTTTATTCCATACATTGTAAGAATGAAATTTGTAAAGAGCAGTACATTGGGGAGACTCAACAAATTCTCAAAAAAGACTATCAACATTGCAGGGATAATACAAGTGGGCCTCAATCGGCAGTACATTTGCACCTAAAAGCTAGCAACCACTCATTTGACGACAATGAGGTTAAAGTCTTAGAAAGAACATAGATGGTTTGAAAGGGGGGTAAAAGAAGCGATTCTTATAAAACAACAAAATCCTTCTTTAAACCGGTCTGGTGGGGTGAGGTTCAATTTGGATCGTTCATACAATAGCCTACTTAGGCAAAACAGGTTAGGCAACATTCGTAATGCTGATGAGGTGATACCGGTGGGAGTGGGGGAAATGGGCCAGTCGTTAGTCAGGAATGTAGGACCAATCAGTGGGGCCACAGGGAGTGGTCCTCCCCAACCTGAGAGTAGCGACCTATCATAGCTGTGTCCGGCGCCGCCATGGCTGGACATTAGGGGTATATAAATAGGGCCGATAGGACCAGTCAGACTTTAGTTCGCTGACGAAGCCTCTTTGATAGGAGGCGAAACGTCCGAAACCTTCAAATTTGTACAGATGACAGCTGAAGAAACCTTCTCATCGATGGACCACTCCTGTACGACTGACAGCTTACACAGACGTAAATGGTGTGACGTCATGTAAAGGCGGACAGAATATAATAATAATAATAATAATAATAATAATAATAATAATAATAATACATTTTATTTCAAGCGCCTTTCAAAACACCCAAGGACACTTTACAATAAAAACAATAAAACAAAGCACATAACAATAAAACCATAAGTAAAATGATACATAATAAAATAGCAGATAGAACTATACATTGAAAGCAATTTTAAACAAGTGGGTTTTGAGGTGAGCCTTGAAAATAGGGAGGGAGTCAATATTACGGATGTTGGGTGGAAGAGAATTCCAGAGTTTGGGAGCAGAGCGGCTGAAAGCTCTGCATCCCATCGTGGTGAGACGGGCAGAGGGCACATAGAGGTGAAGGGAGGATGAGGATCTGAGGGACCAAGAGGGAACAGAGATTTGAAGCAGGTCAGAAAGATAGGGAGGGGCAAGGTTATGGATGGCTTTGAATGTAAACAGAAGTATTTTGAATTTGATACGATGTTTAACAGGTAGCCAGTGGAGTTGCTGGAGGACAGGGGTGATGTGGTGAAAGGAGGGGGTTCTAGTGATGATCCGGGCTGAAGAATTTTGGACGAGTTGGAGTTTATGGAGAAATTTCTGATTGATACCGAAGAGAAGTGCGTTGCAATAATCGATGCGGGAGGTGACGAGACTGTGGATAAGGATAGCAGTGGTGTGAGGGGTGAGTGAGGGACGGAGACGGTTAATATTACGGAGGTGGAAATAAGCAGACCGAGTTATGTTATTTATATGGGTCTGAAAAGATAGTGAGCCCAATCATTGGTTCTTAAGAAGGAAAGCGTCACCATGACCCTCACATCCTTAATGACTCTCATCAGTATCTTATAAAATGTTTATGTTCCTTTTTGTCATTCCCACTTTCCCACCTTTGTTGCTGTTTGATTATGATACTGTATCTGTGTGTGTGTGTGTGTGCGTGTGTATGCATATGTGTGTATGGGTGTGTGTGTCTGTCCGTGTGCGCATGTGTGCGTGCGCGCGTGTGTGTGTGTGTGTGTGTGTGTGTGTGTGTGTGTGTGAATGTGTATGTGTTGAGTAAGGTTGTGTCGTGAGGTGCTGCATGCGAAATCACAGACATTACTCACAGATGGTTGGTAGGGTAGGTGATCGGTCCTTTTGCCTCAATGGTCGTCGTCCTCTAATCAACAAGTGCGGCCTCCATACGGCAAATATCCCCTCCCCCTACTCCGCCCCCACGTTCACTGCACAAATGTCTTTCTACATCAATCATCGTGCCTCTCTTAATCTTCCTCCGTATATCACCTCTTTCTTCTCAAAGCAACAAAAGTTCACCATGAGGAATATTGGGAGTTCCCAGTAAGTTTCTGAATGTATTTTGCACCCTATGTGCAAGTTTATGTTTTTATTGTTCATGTTTTATACATTTGAATTAGTTTTTGAACCCCTGTTTCTGTGACAGTTCTTTTTGGCTGTTAAGTTTTGTTGATCACAGTTCTCTTCCTCTCTGTCTTAGCAGTAAACTACCGGTAAGGATACGTCTGTGTAAGCTCTCAGTCGTACAGGAGTGGTCCATCGATGAGAAGGTTTCTTCAGCCGTCATCTGTACAAAAGTGAAGGTTTCGGACGTTTCGCTTCGTCAGCGAACTAAAGTCTGACTGGTCGTATCGGCCCCATTTATATATCCCTAATGTCCAGACATGGTGGCGCCGGACACAGCTATGATAGGTCCCTACTCTCAGGTTGGGGGGGGGGGGGGGCGGGACCCCTCCCTGTGGCCCCACTGATTGTTCCTACATCCCTGACTAACGACTGGCCTATTACCCCCACTCCCCCCGGTATCACCTCATCAGCATAACGACCCTCATCAGCATTGCGAAAGTTGCCTAACCTGTTTTGCCTGAGCAGGCTATTGTATGAACGATCCAAATTGAACCTCACCCCACCAGACCGGTTTAATGACGGATTTTGTTGTTTTATAAGAATCTCCTCTTTTACCCCCCTTTCAAACCATCTATGTTCTTTCGCTAAGATTTTAACCTCATTGTCGTCAAATGAGTGGTTGCTAGCTTTTAGGTGCAAATGTACTGCCGATTGAGGCCCACTAGTATTATCCCTGCGATGTTGATAAAGTCTTTTTGTCTTGATCCGGTAAGGATCTGGCCAGAATTGTGGTGTTTACAAAAAAAGAGCCAATGTTGAGATAAAGACAGAATGGGGCTAAGATTGCAAGTGAAATGCAAAGGGATGAGGAGTCAAGAAAAGTAAAAGTTTCTCTCGAAGCAATACTGTCAAAGTAAATGCAGATGTTTTCTCAGCCAGATTTCTGAAGAAATAAGGATTTTGCCAAAATTAAAAGAAAGCACAATGACAGACAAATATGTCAACCTTGATGCAGGTACAGAGTACCTGCATCAAGAGAGGCGTACCTGGTACTCCACTCTGCACGCTTTTCTCTCTCCCCTCAGCTCTACAACACGCTGAAGGGTTACAGATGATGCTCATGCAGATTAGTGGTAATTTCCCTGTGTGTTTATGTACTGTTTGTGAGGCTGTATATATTAAGGAAGTATACATTCAGACATTCAGACATATCTGGCCTTTTCTGACTTCGTCCCTTTTTATTTCCTCATTAACTGCTCTTCATCGCTGCACCGAACCCGAGTTATCAGACTATTTGCATCCTCAGCTCCAGGCTGAGTGTGCTTGTGTGTGTTTGGGCCTTTGGCTGTGAGCATTTGACACAAGATTTCAGCATTAAACTCTGCAATGAGTAGTTTCCATTTAAAATTTTCTAGGACAGCGTTATAAATGAGTACACACTCACACACTTACGTATATTTCAAGCGTCACTTCAAGAGTCGTTACAAAAATCAAAGAATCATTTTTCTTAGAGATAATGCCTTCTACACTACTTGCCCTGCTTCAACATTTGATTTACAAATCAATCATTTACGTCTGTGTTAGCGCTCAGTCGTACAGGAGTGGTCCATCGATGAAAAGGTTTCTTCCGCCGTCATCTGTACTTCTTTGAAGGTGTCGGACGTTTCGCTTCTTATCCAAGAAACTTCGGCAGCAAAGTAAAGTCTAACTCAGGGGTGGGCAAACTTTTTGACTCGCGGGCCGCATTGGGTTCTAAAATTTGACAGAGGGGCCGGGCCAGGAGCATTTGGAGGGAGTGTTTGGGCCGGAAATACTCTGAACAAGTTATGTCCATAATTTATAAAATCACTTCAAATGACTTCGACTGAGCGTATTTTACAAAGATTCCACAGCATATAGCTATAGTTTACGTTTTAAGACTTGCGCTGAATATTCATGAAGTCTTGTTTTCGAGTTGATGACGATCCCCATGTGACGTCACGTTTGGACCGCCCCTGCCCGAGAAAGCGACACTCAATGCATTTTGGGTACTTTGTTTGGTCTGAAAACTTCGTGTTGATCCGTGTTGATGGTGAAATTAGAAGGAAAACACATAAATAACGCCATGGTGAATCGTTGTGTGTTGCACCAAGACAACTATTTGACATTCGCTGACATAAATTCCTAGCTGACAAATCAGCCCATTTCCAACAGAGCTTGGGCGCAATCTTCTGCATTTTCTGGGTGCTACATTTCTGCCCAGATGCCTCAAAATGACACGGAATACATTCTTGAATCAATTGCAAATATTTATGCTTTCCTCTTTAGAACTATTTGAATCATGTTCATAACTGGATGAGTAACAAGAAAACATCTTCTCCGAATCTGAAGCCATTGTTTTGATTCTCGATCAAAGGCAAGACGTCTTGGCGTGACGTCACGAACAGGGGGTGGGACCTTCTGAAACTGACCATTTCCGGATTCATTTGAAGTCATTTTTATTTGTGATTTTCATTTAACTAAAAATATCAGCCTGCCTGATTTGGGTATTTTAGATGCTATAAAACGTTTTTTCTGATGTCAGTGGGAAACAAAAACAAAAAATGGTGCCGGTGCCTTTAAATGTAGTATGTACAAACCTCATAGCACAGTAAGAACACTACAACCCAATTTATTAACTGTCTTTCAAATGTGAAAAATATCCCTGATCAGTTAATAAATTTGTCTCAAGGAATATGGCGTTTCCATACTATTTCGCAGATACTTGGAGGAGGAAATGGAAATAGATTAAAATAACATGCATTGTGATGTATCAAGATTGCGTCTGTTTTTAATAAGTTTCCATCGAAGGGGCAAAGTTAAAGAAATCAACATTTATTGAAAAATGGAATCACTTTCAACATTCAAAACATATTATTCCACAACGAAATATTCAAGCTCAATAATACCTACTTGTGTTAAATTCCGCCAAATCATAGATGGTTTGGCCTGACCGCGCGCTCAACAAACTCCTCACTGACGCCCTCGCCTACACGCACAAACAAAACACGTGTACCGTCGCCAAGCACACAAACATAGACTACCTGCAGTTGAAATTTGCATTCTCGGCACGGCAGCCAATCAGAAGCCTGCTTCTTTCTTCCGGACTTTCGCAAGCGTTATAAAGTCGTGCAATTGCATGTCATTTTCCAAAATAGATGCACAGAACCTCAGACCAGAAGAAAGATTCAAAAGAAGCTAACAACATATGTGACGCTACAAAACGTAAATTTACATTAAACCGTGACTGTAAAGTGTACGTGAGACTTATGAAAGGGGCTTAGTGGCTCGTAGGAAGCAATGCAAACGTTGCATTGTGCACCGCAATGACAATCGACTACTGCAGCAAAATCTACAGCCATGCACATTTACCGTAAATTAAGCAAGGTAGCATTTGTAGTAGGTGCATTCTTGATTTAAAAAAACTTTATACTTTGTGACAATGTTTTTTAATGTGATTAGTTGTCACCTACTTGTGTTAAATTCTGCCAATTCATAGATGGTTTGTCCTGACCGCGCGCTCAACAAACTCTCCACTGAAGCCCTCGCCTTCACGCGCAAACAATATACGTGTACCGTCGCCGAGCACACAGACATAGGCTACCTGCAGTGAAATTTGCATACTCGGCGCGGCAGCCAATCAGAAGCCTGCTGCTTTCTTCCGGACTTTCGCAAGCGTTATAAAGTCGTGCAATTGCATATCATTTTCCAAAATAGATGCACAGAACGTCAGCCCAGAAGAAGCCATGCACATTTACCGTAAATTAAGCAAGGTAGCATTTGTAGTAGGTACATTCTTGATTTAAAAAAACTTTATACTTTGTGACAATGTTTTTTAATGTGATTAGTTGTCTACTTGTGCTTCAAGTTGTGAAAAATGGGACAGGCAACTTTTCAGTTATCTACCCTGTTGTTCGCTAACTTTTTGTCATGAGTTTTAGACACTGTTTGTACTATAATTTCGGCAAGTTCGGCGGGCCGGATTAAAAAGCCTAACCGGCCGTATGTGGCCCACGGGCCGTAGTTTTCCCATGCCTGGTCTAACTGGTAGTTTAGGCCCTATATATATATCCCTACTGTCCAGACATGGCGGTGCTGGACTCTGCTATGATAGGTCCATGCTCTCAGGTTGGGGGGAGCAGTGGACTACTCCCTGCAGCTCCACTGATTGTTCCTATTGTCTGACTAACGACTGGCCTGATTGCCCCACTTCGACCGGTATCACCTCCTCAGTAGTACTAATCGTATGTTGCCTAAGCAGGCTATTGTATGAACAATCCAAATTGAACCTCGCCCCATCAAACCGGTTTAATGAAGGATTTAGTTGTTTTATGAAAATCTCTTCTTTTACTCCCCTTTCAAACCATCTATGTTCTTTCGCTAAGATTGTAACTCATTGTCGTCAAATGAGTGGTTGCTAGCTTTTAGGTGCAAATGTACTGCCGATTGAGGCCCACTTGTATTATCCCTGCGATGTTGATAGTCTTTTTTTGAGAATTTGTTGAGTCTCCCCAATGTACTGCTCTTTACAATTTTCATTCTTACAATGTATGGAATAAACTACATTACTTTGTTTTTCATTTGGTAGCCTATCTTTTGGCCCAAGTTACCCTTGAAATACAACGTAATAAAGATCCGAGGTGTGGAAAAGACAGACATGAGCAACATGAGAACTGTTAGCGTGTCTCCAACAGTGATTGTCCTTGGCTCATTCTCAGGCTAAACTCCTATGAATGCCATTTGGTGTGTTGATCAGATTTTCCATTAACAGTTTTGAAAGGAGAGCTGACTATCCAGCGACATACCTAAATAGATACCAGCTATGTATCTAGCTATTTATCTGGATGGATAGATGGATGGATGAAGAAACACTGCATGTTGCTCATTGTGTGACAGATTTATGCCACAATAAACAATTCTCTCTTTACCTTGTTTCCATAGTAGTGCTACAGCAACCGTCTGTTGACCCATCTAGCTTTGAGTAGAGCCCTTAACACGAACTCAATCCGTTCCCTTTCCCACTCACGACAAACCTCATTTGACATCAGGGATTGAGAAGGCCGGCTGTGAATTTTGTAGGTCGATCTCTATTGCGGGACAAGCATTGAGACTATTCTCTCGACTGTGATTTCCTCCTTATTTTAATTCCTCAGCAAAAATCAGGAAAATGTGGCCTTCCACACCACAACAAATCAGTCGTGTTGGAGTGTTTCTGTGATGCCGTAAGCCTTCAATGGCTTTCGGCCAATCTTCACAGGTCACAGAAATGCTTACATTCTACAACATAATTTGAGTGCCACGACTGGATCGCTCAAACTGTACATCGGAGGCGGTGATAGACCTCTTAAATACCATATATGTCTGTAGCGTGCTTTTGAACAACAGCCGGCCGAATAACTTATGAAGACATTCTGTGTGTATGCATATATATCCATACAATAGACACTGGTGTGGGAATATTTTAGTCAGCTGTTCACCTACTGCAGAGGCAATGTTGGGAAAATTTCAACCTCCAGTTGTATTTCAGATGCATGAAATTACGATGGGGATGGACCTTTTTTTAACTGCTGGAACATCATCCGATAGTCATCGGATCAAATGAGCTTACTATCATTCTGACTCGTCTGTGTAAGCTCTCAGTCGTACAGGAGTGGTCCATCGATGAGAAGGTTTCTTCAGCCGTCATCTGTACAAAAGTGAAGGTTTCGGACGTTTCGCCTCCTATCCAAGAGGCTTCGTCAGCGAACTAAAGTCTGACTGGTCGTATCGGCCCCATTTATATATCCCTAATGTCCAGACCTGGTGGCGCCGGACACAGCTATGATAGGTCCCTACTCTCAGGTTGGGGGGGGGCGCGGGACCCCCCCCCCTGTGGCCCCACTGATTGTTCCTACATTCCTGACTAACGATTGGCCTATTACACCCACTCCCCCCGGTATCACCTCATCAGCATAACGACCCTCATCAGCATTGCGAAAGTTGCCTAACCTGTTTTGCCTGAGCAGGCTATTGTATGAACGATCCAAATTGAACCTCACACCACCAGACCGGTTTAATGAAGGATTTTGTTGTTTTATAAGAATCGCCTCTTTCACCCCCCTTTCAAACCATCTATGTTCTTTCGCTAAGATTTTAACCTCATTGTCGTCAAATGAGTGGTTGCTAGCTTTTAGGTGCAAATGTACTGCCGATTGAGGCCCACTAGTATTATCCCTGCGATGTTGATAAAGTCTTTTTTTGAGAATTTGTTGAGTCTCCCCAATGTACTGCTCTTTACAATTTTCATTCTTGCAATGTATGGAATAAACTACATTACTTTGTTTTTCATTTGGTAGCCTATCTTTTGGATGCACTAATTTTTGCCTTAACGTGTTTATCGGTTTGAAATAAGTAGGAATTTTATGTTGCCAAAGGACTCTTTGTAATTTTTCAGAAACTCCTGCAATGTACGGTACTGCTACTCCTCTCCTTTTTGAATCTTGAGAATTATTGGTTTCGTTCGCTAGTCTTTCTTTCTGACATTTGTTGAATGACCACTGAGGGTACCCACAGTTAGTGAGTGCTCTCCTGATATGTTTTGACTCCTTTTCTCTACCTTCAGTGCTAGTTGGTATTAGTTTAGCCCTATGCTGGAGGGTTCTGATAACTCCTAGTTTATGTTGTAAAGGGTGGTTAGAGTCAAAAAGTAAGTATTGGTCAGTGTGCGTAGCCTTCCTAAAGACTTCTGTTTTTAGCGCTCTGTCCTCTTTTATAATTACTTTACAATCCAAGAAGGCTAGTTGGTTCTCTTGAATGTCCTCACGAGTAAATTTAATGTTGAAGTCTACAGAGTTGAGATGATCTGTGAAGGATTGAATTTCTTGTTTCTTAATTATGACAAAAGTATCGTCCACATATCTAAACCAGTGTCTAGGTTTTGTCCCTGGGAAGGATGTGAGGGCCTGTTTCTCCATCTCTTCCATGTAAAGATTAGCCACTATGGGTGAAACTGGTGAGCCCATAGCACAACCATGGATTTGTTTATAAAAATTTCCAAACTTCCTCCGTCCAACATAACATTAGAAGAGAGAAAGGCGTTAACTACTCTACAAAAAGACAAAAATATTACTATTTTGCCAGCAGACAAGGGCAGATGCACAGTGCTTCTCAACACATTGGATTATGAAGACAAAATAAATAGGTTAATCAGTGATTCTAACACGTATGAGCAACTAAAAAGGGACCCTTCCAATAGATACAAGAAAGAAATGATTGACTGTCTCCAAAAGCTAGAGAAAGGAAAACATATAGATAAACAGATGTATTTTAGATTATACCCGGGAGAGGCCACGCCATGTATCTATGGCCTGCCAAAAATACATAAAGAAGGGTTCCCCCTCCGACCCATTGTTTGTAGCATTGACTCCTCTACATACAATGTAGCCAAATATTTAAAAACTATTTTAGCTCCGTTGGTTGGTAACACAGAATACCACGTAGAGAACACCACAGGGTTTGTAGAGAGGATCAAAGACCTCATATTGGAACCTGAGGAAACTTTGGCATCATACGATGTGACTTCTCTCTTTACATCTGTCCCAACCCCAGCAGCAGTCTCAGTGGTGAGGACGAGGCTGCTGGCGGATGTTTCTCTGCATGAAAGAACCAAACTGAAACCGGATCACATCTGCCAATTATTAGAAATCTGCCTTAATACTACGTATTTTCAATTTCGGGAAAATTTTTATAAACAAATCCATGGTTGTGCTATGGGCTCACCAGTTTCACCCATAGTGGCTAATCTTTACATGGAAGAGATGGAGAAACAGGCCCTCACATCCTTCCCAGGGACAAAACCTAGACACTGGTTTAGATATGTGGACGATACTTTTGTCATAATTAAGAAACAAGAAATTCAATCCTTCACAGATCATCTCAACTCTGTAGACTTCAACATTAAATTTACTCGTGAGGACATTCAAGAGAACCAACTAGCCTTCTTGGATTGTAAAGTAATTATAAAAGAGGACAGAGCGCTAAAAACAGAAGTCTTTAGGAAGGCTACGCACACTGACCAATACTTACTTTTTGACTCTAACCACCCTTTACAACATAAACTAGGAGTTATCAGAACCCTCCAGCATAGGGCTAAACTAATACCAACTAGCACTGAAGGTAGAGAAAAGGAGTCAAAACATATCAGGAGAGCACTCACTAACTGTGGGTACCCTCAGTGGTCATTCAACAAATGTCAGAAAGAAAGACTAGCGAACGAAACCAATAATTCTCAAGATTCAAAAAGGAGAGGAGTAGCAGTACCGTACATTGCAGGAGTTTCTGAAAAATTACAAAGAGTCCTTTGGCAACATAAAATTCCTACTTATTTCAAACCGATAAACACGTTAAGGCAAAAATTAGTGCATCCAAAAGATAGGCTACCAAATGAAAAACAAAGTAATGTAGTTTATTCCATACATTGCAAGAATGAAAATTGTAAAGAGCAGTACATTGGGGAGACTCAACAAATTCTCAAAAAAAGACTTTATCAACATCGCAGGGATAATACTAGTGGGCCTCAATCGGCAGTACATTTGCACCTAAAAGCTAGCAACCACTCATTTGACGACAATGAGGTTAAAATCTTAGCGAAAGAACATAGATGGTTTGAAAGGGGGGTGAAAGAGGCGATTCTTATAAAACAACAAAATCCTTCATTAAACCGGTCTGGTGGTGTGAGGTTCAATTTGGATCGTTCATACAATAGCCTGCTCAGGCAAAACAGGTTAGGCAACTTTCGCAATGCTGATGAGGGTCGTTATGCTGATGAGGTGATACCGGGGGGAGTGGGTGTAATAGGCCAATCGTTAGTCAGGAATGTAGGAACAATCAGTGGGGCCACAGGGGGGGGGGGTCCCGCGCCCCCCCCCCCCAACCTGAGAGTAGGGACCTATCATAGCTGTGTCCGGCGCCACCAGGTCTGGACATTAGGGATATATAAATGGGGCCGATACGACCAGTCAGACTTTAGTTCGCTGACGAAGCCTCTTGGATAGGAGGCGAAACGTCCGAAACCTTCACTTTTGTACAGATGACGGCTGAAGAAACCTTCTCATCGATATCATTCTGACTCTTGATGTTTCGTGTTAGGGCATTTATGCAGATTCCACGGTACCTTGCGAAATGGGTGGGACTAATGTTGCGCAGGTTAAGAATTATTATTTTGTATAGCCAACCTGTCATCAGGTGAAAGTTGTATGAGATATCTGGAAAGGAAGCAAGTACAATTTCCCTCATGTGCTTGTTTGTTTGTTTGTTTGTTTGAGTCTGTGCGTGTGTAGAATATATTTCTAGTTTCACTGTGTTTGTGATCTTCAATATTCTTTGTGTTGACAAGGCGACAACATCGGGAAAGCCCCAAGAAGTAGTGTTGAGCAGATGTGTCTGTCCTCTGTCCCAGTGGTGGACGTATGGACATTTAGCTGTCACTTTTTGCCCTTTTCTAATCACCCAAAGTCTTTCTTTGACTCACACATCGGTTTTTGTTCAGTTAAAAGGCCAGTGAAATTGATTCCGGCTGAAGTGCCCTTATAGCTGTTTCACAGATTTTTTTGGGTGGTGTGGGTGATGGGGTGAGGTTACTTTGTGATGGCTGTGTTTATTCCTTATAGTGTTGTCTTCCTTCTCTCTGATAAAACTGACAGTCTCAGTTTTGGCCTTCCTTGATAACCACTTCATTTTCAGAAAATCCAGTGGTGTGGTGTGGTTCCATGAAATATAAATGTATATGACATGTTATTACACACACTCTCTCAACTTGCTTGCATGTCATATGCACCATTTACTATACATCAATATGCAGAAATTCAAAGGACACACACACGCAAATCGTCACTGTATTTAGAAAATGTGTTTCCTTATTGATCTTAGATACGAGGCAAATTAAGATTCCTGTCAGATCTCTCGAAAAACCTGCCTGTTCAAATTATTAACTTAATGTTTGATTTACATAGACTCCAATTAGGAAACACCTAATTGCATGTTCATGCTTACATATTGGATGTTCTTTTTGTCTGTAGGCATTTTGAACATGACTAAATAGTCATTTTAAACATGACATGATTAAAATTGTGATCTTTTACAAATATTCTAAATATTTCATGCTAAATTGCGTCTTACAACAGGCGTACGTGGACGAGACTACTATATTTCACAGGGGATTTGACTTGATTCTCTTATCCATATTTTTCAGGGTGTTTTTTTTGCAAATACAATTTGCATCCCAATGTTTTTGTCTTAATTGAGTGGTTAGCATGCCGGCTTCACAGTGCAAAGATCGCCGGTTCGCCGGTTCAAGTGCTGTCAGCCTCTGAGCCAGGCTGATTCTCTCTACCGCAGTGCAACAGTGGCCCAAACAGTTACCTAGAACATTGACAGGATATCACATGGTTATGTTGTGACTGCAGCAGGGTTTAGCACTCCGGAGAAGATCAAACGTGTGACCGTTGTGAAATTAAAGCATACAATGTGTGCCAAAAGTGGCATGGCGTGACTCATTCTTGCGACTGCCTTCAGATCATTCAGAAGTTCTGAAACTGTATTGCCCAATCGCGGATGTGTCGTGATGAATTTTACTTCTGGTATTTTTCCCTTTTTTTCCCAAGAGTCTGTTTGAAAGACATCATCCTTAACGCTATAGGTGGGGAAAAAGAGGGGAATGTTAGGAAACTGAGATATAGCTTCCAGTGGCAAATAGAAATTATTTTTTTCTCCTCATTGCAATGTAGCAGCAACTTGCCTGTTGAGGTGGCTGTCGCTGATGCATTGAAATAACCAGAAGACTTGCTCATCTTAACCCACTCCATGAGAGAGATGTGAAGAAGCCCACCGATGGCTACTGGATGGCTACCAACACATCTTACTTTCCTAATTACCTCCAGCTGCACTCAACTCTCTCCCATCTTCTGTCAGCTTTATTACATTTTACCAAGGGATGTCCCATGACTAAATCGGCTCTTCTAGGCTATACAATGATGAATTAGAAGAAACGATTGACTGTGAAGTCTAAAAAGACATAAAAGGGCACCTTTTTTCACAGTATTAACACGATTTAAGCATAGTATATTCCCAACCAAGTATTTACCCATTTTGGCAAAATTGTTGGGTCCCCCAAATTGTCAGTCAAATATAAAGAAATAGTCTTGGTCCACAATTCAAAGCAATGTGAATCCGGGCCCTCATGAGCTATTCAGTTGCAGATTCACACCAATAAACAATGCACAGTACATTGCATGTATGCATGCTTTTGGAATGTGAGATAAAACCATATTTACACAAAGAAAAGTCCAGAGCCGAGGTCCAATTCCAGATTCTGTTTGTCGCTGATCTGCTAACCACACGTCCCAATCTGTGTTGTCCCAATGTCATTCTGTTCATGAATAATAAATGTCATCCTTTCATTTCACAAATATTCTAACATGATAAATATTGGCTGCAAATATTATTATGCACTGGCATTTCCAAGCGAACGTGTACTTTCATACATGTAAGTACTCAGAGAACAACACATTTAATTTCAGAGATTAATTCCTTTTAATGTGGAACATCTGAACACACAATTTTGTCAGGTCATGCGCACGAAGTGCATTGCTGTATAATTTAATTTAGATAATGCAGGAGTCCTGGTTAGGACATCTGGCTCACACTGTAGATGTCTGAGATTCGAATCCAGCCTCCGACATTTCTGTGTGGACTTTGCCAGTTTGCCCTGTGCTGGTGTTTTCTCCGGGTACTCCGGTTTCTTCCTACATTCCTGATACATGCACGGAAGGTTGATTGAACACTGTACATTTTCCATAGGTATGACCCTGAGTGTGAACGGTTATTCATCTATGTGTGCTCTTCACCTGGCTGGCAACCAATTCAGGGTGTACCCCAATTATTTTTTATAATCCTCGTAAGGATGCAGTCTTATTTGACTTGACTGAGAGGCATATCGTTAATAGTATACACCATTATAAAATGTAGGTTGTTGCAGAACTGTACTTTATCCACGAACATCCGGTTTTATATTTTGTTTCATTACTACAGAGGGACAACCTGTTCACTCATGAGAATTTTCTCTTGAAGACATGTTTCATTTTAATAACATTCTGAATGTTGAGACCCACTGGTGATCAAACACTACAAGCGTGTGTGTATTCATGGATAAAGTAATGAATATACATTACCACAAAATTTACCATTGATAGACATGACTCTAAAGTGTACGACTTCAATGAAATAACAACACATGTTGAATAGTCTCTGGTGATATCTTATATTATTGCAGTATAGTTCCATAAATTTAAAGGAAAAAAATGACAAGAGGTGGTTTGCAGTAATCTGTAATAAACTGCAAAAGGCCGTAAGACCACACTGAATTGTGGTGTTGGAGTCTTTCCGGGAAAAGGGGAAAATAAAAATCACTGCCACTGGGGCAGCCAGATGGTGAAGCCCGTCCTTTGTTTGGACCCACCACAGTGGGTTCTCCATGGTATAGATTCCGGTAATTGTTTTGAAATTACTGTCTGAATGTCCAAATAAATAAACAAATAGAAATGCGTTTGCTGAAGATTGTGTTATTTCAGTGTCTGTATAAATTGTCAGTCACATACTGACACTATTCTTGTTTGTTAATTTTTTTGGATTTTTTTGTTATCCTGAAACAATTTTATACAATTTGGACATTATGCTGATGGGATGACAAAATAATCAGTGTGATTGCATAATTCCCTGCTATCCCTTATATAAATAAATGACTTTCACAAGAATGACTATTTTGACTGATCATTCTAAGGAAATATGTACATGTCAGAGATGTTTTATCGGACATCGTGGACGAAAGCTCGGACCCAGAAATATTTTATTTTACTGCCGGCACGAGACGTAGCCATTCATGACAGACGTCTGAATTCTGCAGCCCTCTGCCAAGCTATTTATTGAGAGTATATGCAAATTTAAGTGATACATTAGTAAAACATAGGTTTTTTTTATTAGAATACCACACCCCTGAAACGTTCTGAGCCCCAACAGCTGTAAGCAATAAAACATTGTCTTTTCTATGAGCTGACAAATTTGTAACTGGGCTAATGAGCTCTTCCTGTGCAGGAAGTTCAAGTCGTAAATAACTTTGGTGATAAAGGAGTATCCCAAGTCCTAAATTCTGTGCAAGGCCAGATCTCCGACATGAAGCTGACAGTTTAACTTGCTGTGTCTGTTGACCTGATTGACCCCAGGTTGTCTGTGCTTCAATTGTGTATTCAGTCACACATGTTAACTAAGCATATCACAGCATGAAACTTTTAAATATGATAACTTCTTATTCTGTCTAATCTCTATCAGCACACAAGAGTTGTTTCGGACTTGATAAATGGTGATATCCTTGCATGTTTGTTTACATATATCATCCACATTCATTTGTTCTGCTTCATTGCCTCT